>NC_056735.1:1164046271-1164150486 GCF_019279795.1 Protopterus annectens | reverse complement strand
AGGAAATCAAGATAGTAGAGAATATACGGTGAAATTCAATCAAAGTTGTTAGAGCACTATTTAACACAGCAGGACTAAGGGTGGGAGAAAAAACAGCAATTTCAGCATAGATCAGAAGCCAGCAAATATAAATATCTAAATCAATCAAGTAAACAAATTAGGCTAATGCATTACTTTGAAAAGAAATGCCAAAAAATATACTTATCACTTTATATTTTGAATCATTTCAGTAGCACTTTCAGTCAGAACACACAGAGTTTCAAGCAATGAATGCAGATGTTAACAACAGGGAATATTAATTATACTAGCAAACCTTGAGACAATCGGATAAAACCCAAAAGTACAGCAGGAAAAAGGGTGGGAGGAAAACCAGCAATTTCAGCATAGATCAGAAGCCAGTATATATATATATATATATATATATATATATATATATATATATATATATATATAACTTTATATTTTGAATTGTTTCAGTAGCACTTTCAGTCAGAACACACAGAGTATGTGTGTGTGTAATTTTATATATATATATGTGTGTGTGTGTGTGTGTGTGTGTATGTGTATATATATATATATATATATATATATATATATATATATGTGTGTGTGAGATATATATATATATATATATATATATATATATATATATATATGTGTGTGTGTGTGTGTGTGTTTGTGTGTGTTAAATGCTAGCTGCTAGCTCTTTATAATTGTAGAACTTTTCTAACTGCTTTGCTTGGCATGTGTGTTCTTTGCCAATGCTGCTGTCTTTCTTTCAGCATGGCTTAGTCAAAACCTAGTTCCTCCTCTTCAGCCACCCTTTCCACTTCAGGGGCTCATACCCTCATGAAGAAGCACAAAGAGTGGAAGAGATTCCCTAGTAGACCATGCCACTCGGGGGAACTTCTTGCCAAAATTTCAAGACCCTCTGAGTTGACAGCTTTTGATGCCTCACGTTTTTCAGCCCTCACCTCCTCACCGAAGTTTCTCCCTGGAGCCAGTAACAACTAGACCCAAGTCCCCTACTCAAGCAGCCCAGGCCCTCTTCTAGGCCTTCTTCAGTAGCTTCTTCTGTTAGGTCCTCCTGAAGCCTTTCTGAAGCTGAGGTGGACAGAATGACTGTCAAATTTCTTAAAACACAGTTTCAGTTTGGATCTTGCCTGGTCCATCCCCTCGTGGATCCGCAAGCAATTTTTCTACCTTCATTTCTATCACTCTTTTTCCGATCCGTCCCTGTAGTTTGGAGTTATGTCACAGCCTTCCTGGACCTGAGACATTGGAGCAGAATAGTACAGTTACCTCGACGACCGTCTCCCTGTCTTTCCCGGCTCCGATTGTTTTGGACTCTCTGAGACATAGCTCTGGTGTCTGTTTCGAGGGGTTGACTAGAGCTAAGAAATTTTTGGAGCTCTCCCTCTCTCTCAGGACTTTGGCACTCACTCTGATCGGAGGGTGGTTGGGGTTCGTGGAGTTTCCCTCTTGACTGCTTTGGCTCTGGCGGGAGAGCATATAGTGTTCCGATCTCCCTTGGTGAATGAGGTGGTGGAGAATGTTCTCTCTGCACCCAGGAGAGCCTCGACTCTACCTGCTTCAGACTCTGCCCCCCCAGGAGCTTTTGTGCTCGAGACATCTAGATTCCCCTCCGGGGCAGCCTGCCCAAAAGGAATTCCAGTCTACTTCCCATTTGGACCCCCCAGGAGTCTTCCAATACTTCGAGCACCTCACTGAGGAGGTCCCTCAGAAGCACCAGTGCAAAAGGAGACCCTTTGATTCCCCTTTTGGAATCCCTCACAGAGGACACCGATCTCAGTGAAACGGCAGGGTCCACCAGATCACCACCCGAAGATGTCTCCTTTGGAGACATCATGGAAATGCTTCACCAAAAGGGTGGTTGGTCTTCCCAAAGCCCTAACTCAGAGGAATCGGTGTTTCTGGAAGCCTTTGGGTCAGTTCCATCTTCTTGGGTGTCCCCACCATCACCACCATGGATCCTCTTATCGACATTCTCTTTCAGGGCATGGAAGGAACAGGACACAGTGGAGCCAGTTCCCAAATGGCCCAATAAAATTCTTAGTGCCTCTTCTGACTGCCCACACTGGATTAAGGGAATTCCCGTGGATGCCATGGGTAGGTGCAGCTGCCACCAAAAAGGAATTGGCCCAGCGGACCTCCTCTGCCCATCCCCCTAACAGTGAATTTAGGGCTTTGGACAGGTTCCGGAAGTGGGTTTATGCTTCAGCGACCTTCGCTTTGTGAGCGCTCAACTACTTGTCACGTGTAACCAGGATACAAAGGGACTTAGTTAAGGAACTCTAGTTCTGCCCCAGGGTCCATGTCTGCCAAGGAACAGAATTCTTTTTCCTCAAGAATGGCCACCCTCTAATATATTTCCTACACTCCTCGAGGTTGATTTGTCATGCTGCAAAGGGTGCCTCATGGGCAGCCAGATCAGGCATTGCCACCAGACGCCATGCCTGGATGCGGCTGTGTGATTTTTTTGGAACCCTATAAGGTGTCCTTTAACACTCCCTTCAGCGGGTCAACACTTTGGTCCAATTGTTACACACACTCCCAAAGTGAAAAGGATGAAAAGACCTTGTCTGCCATCGGGGTACGCTTCTCTACGCCACAGTGGACCTTTTCCAGGAATCAGTGTGGAGGTAAGAAGTTGTGGTTCCATAAGTCGCAAGGTCCTTTACAGAGTTCACAAGGGGACCTTACTCGCAGAGGGGGAAATGGTTATAATGGCAGACACCGTCCACATAGCAGAGGAGTTCCGATGAGCTACAGGTCTCCATAGTCCTTCTCGGACAGACCCAGTCAGTAATCCTGAGGGATTGCCAGACTGTTCAACTCTGGAGGCAGTCGGGAGACATTTGCCTCTACACCCAACAGCTTGTGAAGTCATCACAAAAGATCATTGGGTGTTAAAAAAATTATATCCAGAAGCTATTTTATACCCTTTTCCAGAAAACCCTCTCCAAACAAAACCCTCCCCGATGTTCTACCCAATCAACGGGAGGCTGCAGCGTTAGAGATTTCAAAGCTGCTGTCAAAAAGAGTCATCAAAGTTGTGCCCCCAGACCAGATTGGATCAGGCATCTACTCCATATATTTTAGTGCCCAAAAAGATGGGGGGACCTCAACCCATTTTGGATCTGATCTCTCTGAACAAGTCGGTTGCCAGCTCAGAGTTTCGAATGGTCATGCTAGTCCATTCTGCCCTTCCTGAAGGATGGCTGGATATGCTCTGTAAACCTTCAGGACGTGGACTATCACATCAAGATGAATAGGTGCTTGAGAAGGGTATCTTCACTTCAGGCTGGGAGCCAGTAATTATCAAGTCCGAGAGCTGCCATTTGGTCTCACCACAGTCCCCAGGGTGTTTACTGAATTCATGGCAGTCGTAACAGCTCACCTGAGACTGAGGGGTTTCCAGGTGTTTCCTTACCTAAACTATTAGCTCCTTACTGCTTCCACCAGGCATCAACTCCTTCAAGCCAGAGAATACCTATTCCATCTAGCCTTGACCTTGGGCATCTTTCAATCTAAACAAGTCTCCTCTACATCTGCAGATGAGAAATCATGTCATCCTCTACATCTGGAGATGAGAAATCATGTCAGACATATAATGGACATTCCTTCCCCACCAGGAAGTCTTTTTTTTCCTTTGGGCCTTGACGTTCCTGGAGTCACTCTGATGCCATTAGCCCACCTTCATATGAGAGTCCATCAATGGTCTTTAGCCGTACAATGGTCTCTTCTTTACAATCCATTAAACTTACCCAATCAGGATCTCAAGAGCTTGCAAACAGTCTGTCATCTGGTGGATTCATTCCGATGATATTTTCCAGGGCCGCCCATTCATCCTTCCTCCCCCCTTGACCACTGACACATCCCAGCTCTGATGGGAGGGGGGCAGCATTATCAAGACAGGTGGTCCCCCTAAAGACAAATTTGCATATAAATGTTCTGGAGATGAGTGGTATTTTTTCAATTGCAAGCCCTTCACTCCTCTCTTCTTACCATAAATGTTGCTATTCAGACTGACAACACATCAGTGGAGCCTGGTACATCAACAAACAAGGGGTAACCAGATCTTAGTCCTTGTGTCAAGAGGCCATGAGGATGTAGCAATAGGTGATTTCTTCCATCCACTTTCTTATAGCAATGCACATTCACTGGAAGTCGAAAATCTTAGTGGACAGGCTCAGTAGGACAATTCTGATGTCTCACAAGTGGTCTGTCAATCCTGCAGTGGCAATTATGATCTTCCAGAGATGCGGTCAACCTTGCTGCGACCTGTTCACATCTCCCTCCAACACCAAGTGCAGATTGTTTTTTGCCCTGATCCCTCCTTGTAGAAGTCCTTGAGAGATGTGCTAGTCTGTGCTTGGCCCCCCGGTCTACTGTATGCCTTTTCTCCCTTTCCGTTCATTCCCAAATTTCTACAGAAAGCTCAGAGGTTGTAGTGCCAAGTCAATCCTCATTGTCCCTGTTTGACCCCATCAAGTGTGGTTTCACTTCCTTTGGTCTCACCTAGTTTGTCCAGCTTGGGACGCTGGATGCCTCTCCTGTCCCATCCCTCGGGGCACTCCCATCCAGATCTTCTGAAGCTGAAATTAACCACTTAGTTTCTCTACTTCCAATGATGGCTAGAACTCCGAGCTTTCTTCCCTAGTCATAAGAGTTTTGATTGCATCATGCAAAACATCCACTAATAAGCCTATACAACGGTAAGTGGAAGAGGTTCACAATCTGGGCTCATCCAAACAAATTAAATCCCTTTTCTGCTCCAGTTTCAACTGTGTTGGACTTCTTGGCATATCTTTTTAGTGAGGGGGCAGGTTTTTCTGTGGTAAGTGCAACTGGCCACCACTTCCAATTTTCACAAGGGGAACATTCTTTCTCTCTAGCGTCATCTAAATTGTGCAAGGCCTTCTTGAAAGGTACCTTTCTCCTATGTCTGCCTATTAAGAATCCTGCTCTTCCCTGGGACCTCACCTTGGTTTTACAGGCTTTAATTTCACCCCCCCCCCCAACCTTCAGCTAAGGTAGACTTAAAGTTCGACTTAGAAAACTGTTTTCTTGCTGGCTATTACTTCATCCAAAAGAGTGTCCGAGTTGCAGGCTTTGTCTTGCTAGCCTCCATGTCTGATTTTCACAAGGACAGAGTTACTTTGCCTACTAATCCTTCCTTTTTGCCCAAGGTTGCTACTGAGGCTAATTTAAACCAAGTCATCAATCCTGTTACCTGCTTCATACTCTGTTTCTGTTTAGATAGAACCGAAACTTTCAGATCTGACCAACTCTTCGTATCCTTTTCCAAGTCCAGGTTGGGTAAACCAGTTTCCAAGGTTACCCTAGCTCATTGGATCACTAGTTGTATCAAACTTGCTTATTCATTCCTGTAAGGTCATTTCCTTACCCGGCCGCATTAAGGCCCATTCTACTAGATCCGTCTCTACTACTTCAGCCTTCTGGTCGAAACTTCCCATTGATGAAATTTGTGCAGCTGCTACTTGGACAAATCATTATGCTTTTATTTCCCTTTAAAAGTGGACATTATTTCTAAGCCCAGAGAGTCCTTTTGTTCTGCTGTGCTCTAGAATATCCTTCCTTGAGGACCTCCCAAGTTCTTTCAGTAGCTGGGGAATCTGTCCTATAGGTTGAAGAGCAAATAAAAGCAACAACATCAGATAAAGAAGTTATGTACTTACCATAACATTCCATCTATGTTGTTGCTCTCATTTGCTCTTCCTCCCTCCATCCCCCTCCCTTTTAAAGGACCTAATGGAAATTTTTGGGCAGATAATTTTCTCCTTTGAGCACTTGAAGTATCCCCTTGGCGGATTCCTTTATTTCTGCGTAATTTCTTCCTCTTTAATTGTTTTTTGCTTATGTGATGTAATATGCTGCAGCATACTCGATCTGAGGGATTTAGAGGAGAGGAGCATCATGGGTGGGGGAGGAGCTCAGTTGTTGGAGCCTTCAGCTTTGTATGCGGCAGAGTCAGATCCGATGCTTGGATCCAAAACCAATAGATTGAAGAGCAAATGAAGACAACAACAGAGATGGAACATTATGGTAAGTACATAACTTTTTATAGCAATATGGTAAGTACATAACTTTTTTATAGCAATAAACTGTATATGTACACGTGACTTGGTTTAGTAATACACATATTTATTGGGATATGATAAAATGAGGTATTAAGGAGTGTGGGCTAGAAAGAATTTTGTGTTGGCAGCTGAGGATATGTGGGGCTAGATAATATAAAAATTGAGAAACTGGAAGCTCTTATAGATATGGATGTCAGTAAAATGTTTTAGGTCACTTTAGTTTTATGTATAGGTCAGGCATATTTTTCACCCAGAGAAGAAGTGGATAGTAATAAAGGGCTGAAGAGTTTTATTTGTGAGGGGAAGAGGGCAAGAGTGAAGTGGGATAAGTTCATCCACCTAGTCGAACAAGGAGGTTTAAGATTACCTGGTCTGAAGGGGTATTTTAGAGCTACACAGTTATGTTTCTCTATACATAACACAAGCAGAAAGTTATAATTCAAATTGGAAAGGTATGGTGATGATGCAAGGAAGTAATTCAACAAACAAGGAAAGAATGGGATTTTGGGCACAGAATCTTAAGGAGAATAACAGTTGTACAGAATATTGTATTCATAAAGTAGCAGACAGTATACCAAAAACTAAAACACAGGAATGGAGAGAGGAGAATTTACTAATAGGTATGAGTGCAGTTAGGGGTACAGAGCATAGGCAGGAGGGGGTTGGAATTTACTGGAGGAAGTTGGCAAAGGAACCAAGGTATTTGGAACAAATAATTAGAGAGGGAAAGATAATAGAATGGGGAGAGACCAAGAAGACATTTGGATTGCAGGCTAGTGATACCCTTCCCTATCATTAGGGCATATAAAATATTGCAGAATTACTATAAGAATTAATGAGAAGAGGCCAGAAAAGATCATTAGGAGAGATTAGATATGCGGTTCGCAAAGAAACAACAGAAAGACATATGGCGCCCAAATATGCAACAAAATCTAGATGATTTAGAATTTTTGCTTAGAAGTGTCTGCATAGATACTTTTATACCCTAAGCAAACTCGAAAGAGTGTTTTTTCTTCAGGTAGATGGCAAATGTTGGTACTGTAATGAGGAAGAAAGGCACATAGGAGCATATGTTCTCATGAGTGTAATTGAGTTAGCTGACTTTAAAAATTTACTTCAGAGTACACGGTCAGGAATACTGGGCTAGCAAGTGAGTGAACTAAGGAAATTATTATTTATTCTGAGCTGGGATACAGGACCTAAATTGCCTAAACATAGACTTAATTCTGGTAATTCTGGTTTCTGGTCTCTGCAAAATAAGCAACTATTAGAAAATGGAAATCTGAGTCTAAACCAGCTGTACTTGAAGTAGTGAATATTTTAACAGAGATAGAACAGGAAGCAGGATCTTCAGAAAGGGGTAAGAGTAAATTACATAGAAAAAAATGAAAGTTGTGGGAACAATACATGCAGAAAGGTTTGCCATGAAAAACCTTAGCTCTGAAAATAGAGTCCAGCTGTGTGAATCCCACATGCTGACAGTTGAAATGTCTAATACCGGCATAACTGCCTGTCCGAGCTTGACACCCATCTTGACCCATGTTCGTGCTTGTTCCTGTGATCAAAGCAGTAGGGAGTTTCTGCATTCGGTGTGATGTTCATGCATTTCAGTATTCAGATGCCGACTTTTGAGGAAATTTTGGGGTGATGCATTCACCCGACCTTGGGAGTGGCGATATTTGATACATTCGCTCGACCTTTGGAGTGGCGATATTTTAATACTAAACCATGGAAAAAATGTTCTGTAGGAGGAATGAGGTTTAAGAGAAGGCAGGAATTGAGCAATTTATGTATTTATTTATTTGACTTTTGTTAACCAGGTTAGTCCGACTGGGCTGCAGCCTGAGGAGAAAAGCTCCACAGATAAACAAATAGAAAATAAAACACCATACAGTATTAACATACAAGTGTATATATACAGGAGAAACAGAATATAACTTATAAGTGAACATGTTCGATTACAAGTGTAATATTGATGGTTTAAACAGCCATGGTACATACTAAGTATATAAAATCTAATATAAAAAGTTAGCTTCTGTCTAACAGTTACCATCAAGAGAAATTCAAGGTTGGTAGAATATCATAAAGACCTTAAATGAGTAGTTGTGGTAAAGTGTGCAAGCTGAGAGGAGAAGGGGAAGAGGAGAGGGGAATAGTTTAGGTGGGAGTGGGACAAGGACAGGCCCAGGAATTAGTAAATAAATCCTTTAGAAGTTTTTGAAGTTAAGGAAGTTGCTATTTGTTCTTAGAGAAAGGGGGAGTGTGTTCCAGGCATTGAGTAGGGAGTTATGAGGTCCATGAGGGCAGGACAATGGGAGGATTGATGTAAGATAGTGTGTGAGGTGGAGCTGGGGAAGGAGGAGTTGGTTATGTAGCTCAAGCCATTGTAGCTTTTTTTTAAAGCTATGCAGTGGTGAGAGTGATGGGGAAGGTTGGCAGCAAGTCTGGCTATTTTGTTGTAGGTGGTTTCAAGTTTAATAGATTGGATTGAATATTGGTGAGAATAGGGGCTGCATAAAGTAAGGTTGGGAGAAGGAAAGTCTGCGAGAGAATGTTTGACGTCAATAACGAGGTATTTGTCTATGTAAGAGACTAGTTTTTGGTGGATTTTTTTGATGGCTTGCTAAATATGCATGTCAAACTTTAGTTGGTCATCTGTGATTACACCCAGAAGTTTAGTATGTGGTTCAACAGAGAAATTTATTAAGAGAAGATACTGTGAAGGTATTTTTGTGTTGCTGTAGTGATTTGGGGAGGAAGAGTAGAAGTAGAAGTTTTTTTTTTTTTTTTTTTAAGATTGAGAAGTAGTTGATTATTGGTCAACCATTTTTCAACTGAAAGGAGGGAATCTTGAGTTAGAGTAAGGAGGTGGGGAAGGTTATCGGTTATCGTAAGCACAAGATAATAGTGGAGTCATCTGTGTATTGTATTAGTGAAAAGTTTGGACAGGAAGTGTGTAGGTTATTTGTAAAGATATTAAAAAGGAGAGGTCCAAGGATTGACCCTTGGGGAACACTTGTTTGGTTTGGGAGGAAGGTGGTGGAGGCAGAAAGCCATTTGACAGTTTGGAATCTGTTGGATAGTTAAGCGGAGAAGCATAGTATAGTAGAAGAAGAGAGGTTAAGGGAAGAAAGTTTTGAGGGCAGTAGGATATTTGAAATGGTGTCAAAGGTTTAGAAGAGGCATGAGACTAGTTTATTGTCCTATGCTTTGGTGATATTCTGTGTAAATTAAATGAGAGCTGTGGTGAGGATGGAAACAGTGTTGGGTGGGAGTTAACAGGTTGTCTTATGTGTTCGAGAAGCTGGTTATAAATACATGTTTCTAAAATGTTGGATAAGGGGGGATAGTATGGCGATAGGTCTCTAGTTGATTGGTTCAGTTGAATTGCCACCTTGTGGAGAGGTATGACATAGTTTTTTTTTCCAGATGTCAGGCACTGTGTTCTCTTGAATTGACCTCTCTACTAATATGGAGACTGGATGTGCAACAGAGTTAGCTACGGGTTTAAGGAAGTAGGTAAGTTGTCGGCAGAGGAGGAGCAGGTCTTCAGTTTGGTAGGAAGAGATTTGATATATGCAGTTAGGGACAGGTTTAAGAATAAACTGGGTGAAACTGGTAGAGCAACAGGGATCAGAAGAGAAGAGGGAGGTGTCAAGTTTAGTTAACTTTTTTATAGAGTCGATAGAGAAGTGATTAAGAAAGAAGGCAGTGTCTGTTGGTGAGCTGTTAGGACAGGGGCTTGGGGGTTACCTTGGATGTAAGAGTTTGTTTATACTAGTTTATGTAATGCTGCTTTGATTATATGATGTATAACGCTGTATGAGATTTATAACATTTGTAAATGTGAACTTTTTAGTATGATTAATTTTATATAAATGTGGAGTTGCCAATGCCGCAAGCGATAATTAATAAAAGTGTTAAAGAGAAAGAGTAAACTGTTGCAATATTCTCAGAGCTTTCTTGTACAGACATATGAATGCCAATGTTCTTTACCTTGTTTGTTGATGTACCAGACATCAGCCATGTTATCACTCTAAGTCGAACATATCTTATGAGCATGGTTGTTTTTGGAAGGCCTGAAAGGGGTAGGGCAACTTTGCAAAAGTCAAGGCTTTATTGACTGTCACACTGCAGGGCATACATTTGATGCTGCAGTGGTTGATGGAATAATGAGTTAGTGTCCTTACAAGTAGGCTGTTGGTACAGATGCATCACAGCAGATGTGGTCTGTAAGCCATGAGCATCTTGACCTAAGCATCTTACTGGTTTGGATCAATTCTTTGGCAATCTAGCTAATCCATTGCAGGTTTACTGGGAAGCCCAAGTCTGTCCTGACCCTCAAAATGTGGAAAGCAGTAGAAGTAAAGTGAAGTGCCAGATCATTGCAGGACACATGCTCGCTTACTCACTCACAGCATGCACACCTACAGGCAATTTGAATGATCGTTGTTGCACATTTTTGGACTATGGGAAGAAACCAGAGTAACGCATGAAAACAACACACAGACAATGTAACATTTTACTTTCTGCATTTACCAATGTTATTTGCATGCTGTATTTAATCTGAGGAGCTTTTCTCCCCGGGCCTCCGCTGAAAATGGACACGTATCCAGTTAGACTCTCCCGGTCAACAAATGTAAAATAAAATAACTAAAATAAAAATAAATAGACAGGCGGGATGCGCTAGGATGCTTTTTCTTATGAGTGTCCACAGAAGAACCCTCATGTGAAATCAGGCACGAGACACATGCAAACAAATGCCACCATTAGGCATGGCTGCTGCATGGTATGGGGCTCTGAAAAGCTAATAAACTAACTGCACGTTTCCCTGGTTCTTTCTACTGACAAAAACACCTGACACATTTTCTGTCAGGACTTGTCTGTGCAGGAGGGAGGATTTGCTTTAACTCTTAAGGAGTAAAACAGTTTGAGCAGGTAATCCTGTCATCAGACAAAAATGTCTGTAGACACTGCAGTCAGGAAGAGGGTGTAGGTAAGGAATTCAGTCCACTGCAGCTAGAGCTGGATTGCTACTGCATACATGTTTGGTTGTTTGTGAACAATCTAGGAGTTTGCTGTGTGTCTGGAAAGATAAACCTGGAGCAGATAATGACTGGCTCCTGTTGGAAATGTAGAAATCTTTGAGATTGTCTGGCTATCTGGATATGAAAGTATGCTTCATTCAGGTCTAATGAAGCAGTCTTTCTTCTCCAACCCACACAATATAGGAGAGAATGCAACTCTCTGGATGTATATAGACTGCTCAGATTCTACTTAAACAAGACCAAGTCTATTCGCAATGCTGACCATTTGTTTCCTGCTAAGAATCCAAGCTTGGCAGCCCTGTGTCTAAGCAACTGTTGCTAACAAGATTTCTAAGTCTGTCTCCTTTTGTTACACTCGCAATGCCAAATTTTTACCACTGCTGATGATGGCACATTCTACCAGAGCAATGGATTCTTCAGGAGGTTTTTACTTCTTTATTTACAATATGGCTATCCTGGAAGCAGCCACTTAGTGCTCAATATATACCTTTACTAAGCATTTGAGCAGACACTTTCTCCAAATCCAGAGCTGCCTTTGTCAGGTCAGTTTCTCTGGGCTGCTTGACCACTATCTCATCCTGCCACCCCTTATACCTCTTGAGCATTGGGAATCACCAACAGTTTGTCCTTCCTTAGATCACTGTTGTAGTATTCCATGGTGTAGTTGTGTAAAAACTTGCCTTAACAGTAGATGTCCTGCTGAGCAGTGTGCCTTCCCACCCTACCATCCCCCATTCTCTAAACTTGTTTTCCTTTTGGTACTGTGGGTGAACCATGTTTTGCCTTCTCCCCTCTTAGATGACTTATTTTTCACTTCCCGTGGTATCTACAGGTGTCCTGGGTTGGAGATGATCTGAGGTTTTACACTCGTGCATCTGCGTATGTACCCTTACACCCACAGGCCAAAATCTTGCATCATTCGTTTGGCTGTATGGAAGCTTAAGGCTTTAGTACACCAGCTGGGCATCCACGTTATTTGGTGAGATAACCCAACAGTTTTGATTACTGTAACTGGGGTCAGTAAAACCGCTACTATTATAGTAAGTTCTTGCACAACTGTACTATCTTTGTCTCCTTTCAAAACAAGCAGTTATATTCTGCACCAGGGCGCAATATTGATTGGGTGAGTAGTGTCCACAGTGCATCTTGCTGTCCTATGTATGTACGTTACTGTATCCTATATCCAAAGAACAGTCTCTGCATATGTATGATTATAGTATAGGACTGGGTGGGTGTATATGTGATTTATTTATTGCCTTTTTACCAGGATGTTCCAGGTGGGCACTCAGGACCATTTTCAGCAGAGGCCTGAGGAGAAAAGCTCTAAAGTTACAAAAATTAAAAAAAAAAAAAAAAAAAAAATTAGAGAGAAAAAAGAATTTCAGTTTAACAGTAGAAATGGGGATGTAATAGTTTCATAGTATAGTACTAGGCTATCTGTCTTAGGGCATTTATAAGCCTAGCTAAAGTGTATGTGGCTTTCGCCACCCCATGTAATGATACAAAAGTGTACAATTTAAATTAAATTTAGTTTACTGTGCCTCTATCTAGCAATGACACAAAGATGAACTCCGGGGTAAACCAACGATCACCTATCCATTTGTCCAGATTTCTCTTGAAGAGAGTCAGTGAGGGGCTCTGCCTAACATGGACAGGTATCCTGTTCCAGGGTGCGGGAAGCCTCTGGGTTATGAATCTGTCCCTCCAGCATGTCCTGTTCATATTTGTGCTGAGGTTTAGATCTTTAGCTCTCGTGGCTCTGATGGATTTGGATTTTTTGAGATGGAGCATGTCCATTAATTCTGAATTGGACATGGCCTTGTACGTAAGGCACAGATCACCTCTGAGCAGGCGGTATGCTACTGAATAGAGCTGAAGCTTTTTCAGTCTGGCAGCATATGACATATGCTGGAGACCCTTGATCCTCTTGGTAAGGTACTTTTGGGTTCTCTCCAGCTGCTGCAGGTGCCGGGTGAGGTACATACCAAATGGGGCATTGTACTCAATCATAGGCCTGATAAGGGAGGAATATAAGGGTACAATGACATCCTTTGATCTGGATGTGAATCCCTTCATGATAAGGTGGGCAAGGTAGAAGGTCTTTCTAACCACTTTGGCGACGTGGGTGTCAAGTGAGAGGTCACTGTCAACTTGGGTTCCCAGGTCTCTGATTACTTTTTCTGTACTTAATGGATTACCACCTATGTGGTAATTTGTGGGTACTTTGTTTTTTCCATAGGGGATGACTATAAATTTTTTGGCATTTAGTTTAAGGCCGTGACTCTGGCACCAGTCTGTTTCTGTGAGGCCCTTCTGGAGGATGCATGTGTCAGCTGGTGTCGACTATGGCACCTAGATGTCCTTCAAGGATGCATCTGCAGTCATAACATATGGGTTGTCCTGCCTCAGGCAGCCCTTCGGTCGGCCGGATTCCAAAGTCTGGGTCTGGCCTCGGCTGATGTCGCACTTTCCCCGACGTCATAGCTTCTGGGGTATAAAGGCATCAGCCGTCGCCATTTTCCTCAGTCTTTCTTGCTGCGCAGTGCCCGAAGCAGAAGCTGTTCGCAAGTGCCGGTTGGTCAGATCCAGAGATTTCAGCTACCGAATACTTCGAAAAAAGCTAAGTACCCCGTTGGGGACTCTTTCTTGCCTCAGCCGATGTCAGACAAAGTAAATAATTGTTTAACTTGTGGGAAACAAATACCTCATAAGGATTTCCATTCTTACTGCCTTCCCTGCTTAGGCCCAGACCACGACGTATCAGCTTGTTTAGCCTGTGCCTCCTTCAACCGACCGACTCTTAGACGTCGGTCGGAGTTTGCAGAAGAATTTTTCGGACCTGCTTTTGCATATAAAATGCCGTCGGAAACTCCGACTTCGCATTTGGCCAAAAAACGCAGGGAAAAGGACCAACACTCGCAGCCCGCAGTTTCGGCTGAAACCACGGCTAGGCCTACCGCGAGTGTCTCGGTTTCGGCTGAAACCGAGCCCTCGGTTCTTCCTACGACAGAAACCTTACCTCCGACAACCGAGGCCAGAGAGGCCCCGGCTGAGTCGGCTTCAGAAATCCCTACTGAAGCCAGCGCTCAAGATTTGTCCGACACCATTCCATTGGACATTTCTACACCTGCACGTGGGGCAGCTAGGCCCCCAGCTTCTATGTCTATTAAGGCCTTCTCCAGGGCTAAAGCTGCCAAACTTTCAAAAGCTTTACCTGCCAAATCTACTTCTCAGAGGCCTTCCTCAAGTTCTCAGATTCTCAGTCTTGCTGAGGACCTTATATCCTTGATTAGGGGTTCCCAACCTCACCCAGACAGGGCCTCCCAACCTCCACCAGACAAAAGGCCTAGGACTGAACCCTCTGAACCTGTCTCCTCTGATTACTCCACGGGTGGATCTGATTTGTCAGACCATCAGGAAGGGGCCTATTCTCCTTACGAGGATTCAGATGCTGAAGATTCTATCCCTTCTGCCTCCCCTCCTGAAGAATTTTCCTTTGGGGAGACCTTGCACTCTGAGGGAACACTTTCAATGGCAGGGTCAGGATTTTTCAGATTCTAGAAAAAGGCTAAGGACTTTTTTACATTTGCCCCAGCATAGGCCCTTAGCCATACCACCAGTGCTAACTGTAATTGATGATGTGTATAATGATGTTAGTTCTGCACCTGATTCTCTTCCTCAAGGCCCCTGCCAAACCTGACGGATATTACAGGGTCCCAGATTCTCACTTCCACCTGTACAAAGCCCATGCTGCAGATCCAGAAACTATTTCACAGGGCCCAAAAGGTGTTGCAGCTGCCACTGCCAAAAATCCCCTACCCTCTGAAAGAGAGTCTAGAGCATTAGAGAGATGGGGTAAAAAGGTTTATACATCTGCTACTCTTTCTGCCAGGGCTTTAAACTGTCAATTCCATATGATACAGTACCAAGGATATTTGTTAGATCAGCTGAATAAGAAGCTTTCTTCTCCTGAACCTTTAGACCGTAAATCCCTTCAGGATTTGGTACACAACTCTCAGCAGGTCAGTAATCATTTCTTAATGTGGCTATGATGCACTGGAGGCTTCATTTAGATCAGCTATGACTGGGGCAGTAATTCGTAGGCATGCCTGGCTAAAAGAGCAATCCCTGCCAGACCATGTCAAGGCTAAGTTCCTAGATGCTCCAATGGAGAAACAAAGTTTATTTGGCTCCCCTGCACAGGAGATTCTAAAGAAGGTGGAAGAAAAAGCAAAATCTGTGCAGACAGTAAAGGAATTCCTACAGGTCCAACCTCCGAGGTTCAGCAGAAACTGGCCTTCCAAGAATTGGTCCTTTCCAGACACCTCCAGAGCTCAGAGAGGCAGGAATAGATGCCCTCGAGGTAGAGGTCAATCAAAAGGTGCCTATAGGGGCTGTCAGTGGCAGCCTGCCAACCAGAGGAGTACTGCCACAGCTGCAACTACAACCACTAGCACAGGACAGACACAATGACTTGACTCTGATTCCGCCTACCAGGGAACAACTGGAAGCTCCCTTGGGCGGAAAGCTGGCTTTATTCTCAAAAAATTGGCATTGCATTACAAAGGACACATGGACATTGCAAACAATCGACAAAGGATACAGGTTTCACTTCCACACTTTACCAAAAAGGAGCAGAATGCCAAACCTACCACCAAATCAGAAGCCAGAGGCTTTAAGACAAATCAAAAATTTACTTCAGATGAAAGCGATAGAAAGGGTACCATCTATGGAACAAGGCCAAGGATTTTACTCCAGACTATTCCTTGTACCAAGAAAAGAAAACCAATGGAGGCCTATTCTCGACTTGTCCGCACTGAACACATATTTCATTGTACCAAAATTCAAAATGCTGACCCTACAGCAACTTCTTCCCATGTTGGGCAAGGAGTCTTGGCTGGTGACTCTAGATCTCAAGGAGGCATACCTGCACGTCCCTATCCGACCAGATTGCAGAAGACACCTCAGATTTCTTGCAGGATCAGAGCATTATCAATTCTCAGCATTACCCTTTGGCTTATCTACTGCGCCCAGAGTATTCACGAAATGCCTGGCATCAGTAATTGCACATTGCAGACTTCAGGGAATTCAAATCTACTCATACCTGGACGACTGCCTAATACAAGCGGACAACAAGACAATTGATAAAGGATTTGGCCTATGTCATACACCTGCTACAGGCCTTAGGATACACCGTCAACATCCAAAAGTCAAGACTGGTGCCATCCCAAAGGATAACCTTTCTGGGTGCAGATCTGGACACTAACTCAGATGGTTTTTCTCACAGAAGAAAAACAAAAACAACTTCCAGATTATTTCATGACTTATTTATTTATTTATTTTATTTTATTTTACATTTGTTAACCGGGCTAGTCTAACTGGATATATTTCCATTTTCAGTAGAGGCCCGGGGAGAAAAGCTCCACATGTAGACAGGACTGATACAACAAAAACAACAAATACATAATAACAGATTAACAATCAGATTTAAAAAAGAGGTAGGTATTTACCCAAGACCAGAATAACTAATTATATTTAAAGGTAAAAACCAAATGTTCAACATAATTGACAAGACAAACTCAGCTTACTGCAAGGAAAGTCCTGCAGACCCTGGGTTTCATGGCATCCTGCATAATCTTGATCCCACATGCCAGGCTGCATATGAGAAAATTACAATGGTACCTAAGGAATGTATGGTCTCAACACAGACAGTCTAGAAACCATGATACCAATCATTCCATGCCTTCAAAAGGAATTCCTGCGGTGGGCTCAGGCCTGCCAGTCCAACAGAGGGTTGCCTTTCAAGAAACCAAAACCAAGGCAGACCATCACCACGGACGCCTCAGACCTAGGATGGGGAGCACACATGGAGGACAAATGTATCCAAGGCCTATGGTCTCAGGGACAGCTAAACTTGCACATAAACCAAAAGGAGATGCTGGCAGTGAAGCATGCAATCGAGGCATTCAAACCATTCCTCCAGCAAGGACATCTGCTGATAAGGACAGACAACACCACGGTCATGTGGTACATAAACAAACAGGGAGGCACACATTCCTACCCTCTATGCCGGATGGCAATGGATCTATGGAACCTAGGCCTGAATCTCAATATCCAGCTGCAGGCCATATTTGTACCAGGAAAAGAGAATTCACTAGCAGACAGCTTAAGCAGAACTACCACGGATGCTCACGAATGGATGCTGCATCCAGACATCTTCAAACTCATAACAGAGAAATGGGGATTGCCAGAGATAGATCTGTTCGCCTCCCCTCTCAACCACCAACTGAAGAAATTCTGCTCAAGGACATACCACCCACAAGCCTGGAGGGTGGACTCTCTCTCTTTCAGCTGGAATGCCGTAATAGTGTATGCATTCCCACCTCTCCCACTGATGTACAAGGTTCTTCTGAAGATCAGGGAGGAACAGCCAAAGGTAATACTAATAGCTCCGGACTGTCCAAGACAACACTGGTATCCGCTACTGAAAAACATGTCTCAGGCGAACTCATGGCCTCTACCCCTATGGCCTCTTCTTCTAACGCAGAACAATTTCAAGACCCTGCATCCAAACTTGAAAACTTTGCAACTAACTGCCTGGAAAATTGCATAAAACCAAACTGTCTTATCTCAGAGGGTCAAGGACATTATCCTGGAGGCTCGCAGACCCTCCACAAGGAAGGCATACTCAGCTAAATGGAAGAGATTCCTCATTTGGAGCACATCAAAGGGCACAGATGTTACAGTGGCAAACCTAGCACACATCCTAGAATACTTAGCAGAATTCTTCCACAATGGCCTGTCTTACTCTTCCATTAAGATTCATGCTTCAGCAATTTCAGCAGAATACAATATGGATCCTCCTATCTTCTCTCACCCTCTACTCAGACAATTTCGGAGAGGGATCAAAAATGTTAAACCTCCAAGGAGACCCCCTCTACCTGCATGGGATCTCAATTTTGTGCTGGAAAAATTAACACTACCTCCTTTTGAACCAACAGCATCAGCAGACTTGGTTTTTATCTTGGAAAACTGCTTTCCTTCTGGCAATCACTTCAGCAAGAAGAGTATCCGAGCTACAGGCATTAATGGCAGTGCAGCCTTTCCTTATTTTTCACCAGGATAGAGCGTCTCTGAGAACCAATCCAACTTTCATGCCAAAGGTGGTATCCAGGGTATCCTTGAACCAAGCCATTCATTTGCCTACGTTCTTCCCTAACCCACAGAACAAAGGAGAGAAACTCTTGCACACCTTGGATATACACAGACAACTACGCTACTATCTGGACAGAACTAAAACCAGCAGAAAAACTGACCAACTTTTTGTAGCCTATGCAACTGGGGTGCAAGGAAAAGCAATTTCCAAACAGACAATTTCAAAATGGATAGGAAATTGCATTCGCTTTTGCTACTCTTTTCATGGAAAGACAGCTCCTGAACATATCAGGCCTCATTCCACAAGGGCCACAGCCACCACTACAGCTTTCCTACGAGGGGTGGCTACCAAGGACATTTTAGAAGCTGCTACTTGGAGCTCCGTGCATACATTTGCCAAGCATTATAAAATACCTTTATACTCCAGATCCCCAGCAGGCTTTGCAACTGTAGTTTTACAGGGGATCTTAACTACACCATCCTTATCTTAGTACCTCCTCCCCCAGTTTGGCTATGGTATTCTACCTGCAGATGCATCCTTGAAGGACATAGTACAGTTTTGTACCTACCATAAATGTAGATGTCCGATAGGTATGCATCTGCAGTCAGGATTACCCACCCTCCTTCCCCTCTGTGGTATTCCCAGGGTGCTTACCCCTCTTTCAGCTAGCTGGGGGAATCTGTTATGGTGTATTTGTTTGTTTGTTTGTATATATGTATATATATTTTTTGCTACTGTTTGGAACATTCAACATTTATCCAAATTTAGCCTTCCTAGAGGGCACCTGGCATCTGGGGCAAGAAACACTGAGGAAAATGGCGTCGGCTGATGCCTTTATACCCCAGAAGCTATGACGTCGGGGAAAGTGCGACATCAGCCGAGGCCAGACCCAGACTTTGGAATCCGGCCGACCGAAGGGTTGCCTGAGGCAGGACAACCCATATGTTATGACTGCAGATGCATACCTATCGGACATCTACATTTATGGTAGGTACAAAACTGTACTTTTGCAGTCGTCTGCGAACTTTGTCAACCCCCCTATGTTTGCCTGCACATCTGAGAAATAAATGCCGAACAAGAGGGGGTCCCAAGACAGAGCCCTGTTGGGACTCAACTTGTGACTGGCTTAGAGTCTGACATAGCTCCAGCTATTCTGACTTTGTGGGTTCTGTCCTTTAGCCAGTTTGCAACCCATCTTGTGACAAACGGGTTTACATTTAAGCTGTTGAGCTTGTCTATGATGCCTGAGTTGGGGTATTGTGTCGAAGGCTTTTACCAGATCCAGGTAGGCTGTATGAACTGCTTTGCCTTCATGGATGGCTCTAGTGACTGTTTCAAAAAAGTCCACCAGGTTTAAAAGACAGGATCTGCCTTTTACAAAGCCGAACTGGGTAGGGTCAATTGTCTGTAGGTCCCCGATGTCTTTGTTTATGAGTTCCATAATGATCCTTTCCATAGCTTTGCTGACCAGGCTGGTCAAGCTTATGGGGGGGTAGTTTCCAGGGTCTGTAGAGGTGCCACCTTTGTGGAGTGGGACCACTGTAGCTGTACGCCAGTGTTCAGGGACGTATCCTATAGCAAGGCTAAGATTAAACAGCGTTCTTATGTGCGGTTTTAGCTCCTCTAGGAGTTCACGTAGCACGCAACCCGGGACACCGTCAGGTCCCATGGATGCTGTATTTTTAGCTTTGCTGAGGGCAGCTCTCACCTGGACATCTGAGATTTCAGGGAGTTTGCATTCAGCTGAGATATTTATTTAGTCTTTTGGGGGAGACGGAGGGGAGAAATTTGCACTGAACCGGTCTGCCAGTATGTTGGCATTATCTGTGGGTTCAGTGTATTTTTTGCTGTTATGAACTAACTCTGCGCATATCTGAGGGTTTCCGCCCAGGTTTCTAACATAACTGAAGAAGGTCTTGTGATTATCTTTAGTGTCCTTAGCGATTTTTCTCTCGAAGTTGGCCTTTGATGATATTATTAGCGAACGTAGTTTTTTGCTAGTGCTGATCAGGGATGCCTTCCCTTTATGGGATTTTGCTCTGTCTTGCAGTAGCTTCCTTCTCTTGTTATAAAGTTTGTTTATGGCTGGGGTCCACCAGATAGGATGCCTGCCTTTGGTGGAAAGGGTCTTGGTTTTATTTGGGATTGCATGATCCATGCATTCTTAGAGATGCCCGTAGAAAGCATTTGTGAAGGATTCAGCAGTGTGGGATGGGGTTTCCACTGGCCCAGGGGGCTTGAAGGATACCATTTCAGTCCTAAGGAGTGTAAAGTCGGCTTTTGAGAAGTTTCTCACTGTGGTCTTTTGTGCTGGGGGTGGAGGTGGGATATGAATACCTAGGGTTCTTAGTTTATGGTCTGATCTCACTAATGAGGGGTATACTTCCGGTGTTGAGCATTTTGTCCCCATGTTTGTGATGATGAGGTCAAGTATATTATTTCTCCTTGTGGGGGAGGTGACTAGTTGTTCATCGCATTTGAGTTGATGATTTCCAGGAAACTTTGGGCTAGGGTGTTGGGGCTTGAGTAATGCACCCAGTCTGTTTGGGTAGTTGAAGTCACCCAATATGATGGTATTTGGTGAGACATTCATATCCTCCAGTGTCTTCAGGAAGGCTGAATGGAGTTCCTGAGATTGCGAGGGTGGTCTGTAGCATGCTACAAGTTGTATAGCAGTTTTGCCTACGGTTAGTTGCATATGGATGGTCTCCGATGCTTCGTGCGTTGCCACTAGCCTGGAGGTGTGGGTGTCTTTAATGAATATGGACACTCCTCCTCCTTTTGTGGTTCGGCCCAGGTTTTGGGGCCGAAATGCATGATACGAGGTATAACCTGGTAGGGCTGGGGTGCTCTCAGGAGCCTTGAACCAGGTTTCAGTTACTGCACAGACATCGATGCTCTCCATACTGAGGAGTGCTTAGAGAGCCTGCATCTTGAGATTTAGACTTCTGGCGTTGAGCAACATTACCCTTAGTTTTTTCCTTTATTGTTTTCTAAGGTGGTGGGTTTGTCTTTTGAGCCTTGCCTAAAAAAGGCACTATGGGGGTGGCAAGAGCCTTAGCCAATATCCGGAAGCCCAGTGGTGATGGGTGCAAGCCGTCCCTTGCGAAGCAGCATGGCTTGTCCAGCATGTCATCCCAAGCAGACAGACTTTGGATCCCCCTAGAATGACACCAGTAATTGAGCCAATTATTAAAGCTGATCATCTTGTCTTTGTACTGTGACGACATTCTTGGTGAGGGCAAGATGCTGCTCATGATCAGGGTCATACCGACCCGGGCTACATAATCAGAGCGCTCCTCTGTCTCTTTTCATGTAGTCCAAGGAGGTACGTCTCAGGTCATTCATGCCGGCATGGAAATGACCGAGTCATATTTGTACTTGCTTTGGAGTGACCTGAGTGCTTTTGTTATGTGGTGGATCCTAGCTCCCGACAGGCAGATCAGTTACCCTCTCTTTGTTCAGCCTGGTAAGCGGGACGTCAGTGTGTCTGACTACAGAGTCACCTATTACAAGTGTATCAGGCATGGTGTTTTGCCTTAAGGGCTGTGATTGTTTGGCGCACTGACTTTGTGTACTATGTGTTGCTTGTGCAGAGTTTTGAGGTGGTGATGTTCATCGTGCATACAGCTGCAGTCATAACAGATGGGTTATCCTGCCGTCAGGCGGGTCCTCGGTCGGCCGAATTCCAAAGTCTAGGTCTGGCGTCGGTTATTGTCGCTTCTTCCCTGACATCAGTGCGACTGGTATAAAAGAGGCAGCAGACGCCATTTTCTTCAGTCTTTCTTGCCGCGCAGTGCCCGAAGCAGAAGCAGTTCGCAAGTGCCGGTCGGCCAGCTCCTGAGATTTACGAAAGTATTTCAGCCGAAGTCTTCTTGAAAGCTAAATACCCCATTGGGGAAACTTTTCTTGCCTCAGACCGATGTCAGACATAGTTAATAATTGCATTTCATGTGGGAAGCAAATACCGCATAATGATTTTCACTCTTTCTGTATACCTTGCTTAGGCCCAGACCACGACGTCTCGGCCTGCCGTTTTTGTGCTAGATTCAATAAGCGCACTCTTAAGCGTCGGGCGGAGTGCGCCCTTCACTTTTTTGGCAAAAAAAGTAATTATATTATGTCGTCGGCTACTCCGACTTCAGTTTTGAGCAAAAAACGCAAAGATAAGGACCGACATACGAGGTCTGCACCACCTACTGAAACCACGCTAAGGCAAACTACCGGTTCTCCGGTACTCAGCAAGGCGCCTACGCAGCCCCTGACTACCGATGACAATGCATTACCGGTGTCCCAGTACCCGAGATCGCAGGCTCCTCGGCCCCCATTCCTACTACAAATCCCGACGCCACTCCTGGCGGGGAAACTCAGAATTTAAACAGGCCTGCCTTTTTTCAAGGGGTCTTCAGGCCTTCTTCCTTCTCCATTAAAGCCTTCACTAAATCTAAAGCAGCCATGAAAACCAAAAAACAGGTTCCTCAGACCCCATCTCAAGGCACCATGCCTAAAAAACAGAAGCTTAAAATGGCTGAGGATCTGATTACTCTTATCAGGGGTTCTCAGCCCCCTCTGACAAAAGGCCCAGATTAGAGGAAGACTACCCTTCCTCAGATCAAGCTTCTATTTCCTCAGAACTATCTGAGGACCAGGATTATGCCTATTCTCCATTTGAAGACTCTGATGCAGAGGAGTCTATTCCCTCGGTCTCCCCGCTGAGGACTTCTCTTTTGGGGGAACCCTGCATACATTGAGGGAACACTTTCACTGGGAAGGCCAACATTACTCGGATTCCAAGAAAAGGCTCAGGGAATTTCTTCTGCTAACCCAGCATAGGCCTCTGGCTATCCCTCCTGTCTTAGATATATTGGATGATGTGCACACAGAAGCCAGCCTTAATCCTGATTCTTTGCCTCCAGCTCCTGTTAAACCAGACGGGTATTACCGGGTTCCTGATTCTCACCAGTTCCTATATAACAGCCATACTGCTGACCCAGAAACTATTTCACAGGGTCCCAAGGGAATTAAGGCCTCTACTGCTAAAAATCCATTACCTTCAGAGAGAGATTCCAGAGCTTTAGAAAGGTGGGGGGAAAAGGTGTACACCTCGGCCACTTTAGCCATGAGGGCATTAAACTGTCAGTTCCATATGTTAAAGTATCAACAGTTTTTGATATCTCAGCTGAAAAGCAAGATGACACAACCAGAACAACCAGATTTAAAAGAGTTGCAGGATTTGTTGCATGGTGCAGAGCAAGTGGGTAAACATACCTTGCAGTGTGGTTTTGATGCTTTAGAGGCTTCATGTAGAGCTGCGGTTACGGGGTCTGTTATACGTAGGCATGCTTGGCTCAAAGAGCAAACCTTACCAGATCATGTCAAAGCTAAATTATTAGATGCACCTCTTCAAAAAGATGTATTGTTTGGTGTTAAAGCTGAGGAGGTGTTAAAGAAAATGGAGGAAAAAGCAAAATCAATGCAAACAGTGAAAGATTTCCTGCAGGTACAGCCTCCACGTTTCAGCAGAAATTGGCCTTCAAAAAATTGGTTCTTTCCAGCCACGGACAGACCTCAAAGGGGCAGATACAGGCGCCCAAGGGGCAGAGGGCAACCTCAAGGATCTTACAGAGCCAGACAGTGGCAAGCACCAACCCTAAGAGGTGGAGAAGATAGATCACAGTCTTTTAGAAAACAGACACAATGACTCCCCCCTACACCTGCCAAGCAAAGCTTTAATAGCAGCACCTTTGGGCGGAAAATTGACATTATTCTCAAAAAATTGGCATATTGTTACAAAAGACAAATGGATTCTGGATATTATAGACAGAGGCTACAAGTTCCACTTTCACACCCTTCCAAAAATGAGAGGCATGCCAAACCTGCCACAAAATCAAAGGGCAGAGGCACAAAAACAAGTTTCAGCTCTCATGGACATGAAAGCAATTCAAGAGGTACCTGCAAAAGAACAAGGTCAAGGGTTTTATTCCAGACTATTCCTGGTACCGAGGAAAGACAAAGATTGGAGACCTCTTAGACCTATCCATCCTAATCACATATCTACAGGTGCCAAAATTCAAGATGCTCACATTACAGCAGCTTCTTCCCATGCTGGGCAAGGAGTCTTGGCTGGTAACATTGGACCTAAAGGAGGCATACCTGCATGTCCCTTTCAGACAAGATTGCAGAAGATACCTCAGATTTCTTGCAGGTTCAACCCATTACCAATTCTCTGCATTGCCCTTTGGCTTATCTACTGCACCCAGAGTGTTTATGAAATGCCTGGCATCAGTAATCGCCTTCTGCAGACTACAAGGGATACAAATCTACCCATATCTAAACGACTGCCTGATCCAAGCGGACAGCAAGGACATACTGCAGCACCTGGCGTTTGTAATAAAACTGTTGAACTTCCTGGGATACACAGTCAACAAAAAGAAATCAAAACTAATACCCTCTCAACAAATAATTTTCCTGGGTGCCAGCTTGGATACAAACACCCAGATGGCCTACCTCACGCCAGACAAACAAGGGCAACTGTCTCAAAACTTCAGAAAAAATGGCAACTTACACCAGGCTAACTGCAAGGAAAATCCTGCAGGCTCTGTGATTCATGGCATCTTGCATCCTGCTAATCCCATGTGCAAAGCTGCATATGAGGAAACTTCAATGATACCTGAAAAACTTATGGTCTCAACACAGCTTGGAAACAATTACCCCACTCATTCCATGCCTTCAAAAGGAATTTTTGTGGTGGACTTAAGCTTGCCAAAGAAACAGGTCTTCCTTTCTGTGTACCTCAAGCAACTCAAATCATCACAACAGACGCCTCAGACTACGCCTAGGGAGCATACATGACAGATCAGTGCATTCAGGGAAAATGGACCCGAAAAGAGACCTTCACATCAACCAAAAGGAAATGCTAGCCATGCAAAAGGCTATTATGACCTTCAAAGACCTACTGCATCCAGGCCAGCTATTGATAAGGACAGACAACACCACAGTGATGTGGTGCATAAACAAACAGGGGAGGAACTCATTCATACCCCCTGTGCAGGCAAGCCATGACCCTATGGAACACAGCACTGGAATTGCAAATTCAACTACAGGCACAATTCCTGCCAGGGAAGGAAAACACACTGGCAGACAACCTAAGCAGAAATATGACAGATCCACACGAATGGAAGTTGCATCCTCAACTTTTCACAAAGATAACTCAGGCATGGGGACAGCCAGACATAGATCTCTTTGCTACCCACAGAAATTGCCAGTTGAAAAAATTTTGTTCAAGGATCTATCATCCACAGGCCTGGAAAGTGGACGCACTTTCCTTCAATTGGGTAACATTGACTGTCTATGCCTTCCCGCCTCTTTCTCTACTGCCCAAAGTACTATTAAAAGCCAGAGCAGAGAGGCCGAACATGATTCTCATCGCTCCAGACTGGCCAAGACAACACTGATATCCGCTCCTGAGGAGCCTGACACATTCCCCACCATGGATCCTACCTCTAGTCCCTCTTCTGTTGTCCCAGCACAACTACAAAACCCTTCACAGCCATCTCAAAACTCTAAATCTAGCTGTATGGAGAATTCCTCGACCTCCCAACAATTTATCCTCTCCCAGGAGGTGCAGGATGTCATCTTGGAGGCCAGAAGACCTTCTACTAGAAAGGCTTACTCCGCCAAATGGAAACGATTTTGTGCCTGGAATCAAGAAAAGTGACAGAATCCTTGGTAATAAATATATCTCAAATTTTACAGTACCTAGCTGAGATGTTAAACAATGGACTTTCCTTCTCCTCCATCAAGATCCACGCTTCAGCCATTTCTGCACAATACAACACAGATCCTCCATTATTCTCTCACCCTCTCTTAAGGCAGTTCCTCAGAGGGGCAAAGAATTTAAAACCCCCAAGGAAACCACCAGTCCCTGCTTGGGACCTCAACTACGTATTGGAAAAGCTGACCCTTCCTCCCTTCGAGCCAGCTTCTTCAACAGAGTTACAGTACTTGTCATGGAAAACAGCCTTTCTTCTGGCTATCACCTCAGCACGCAGGGTTTCTGAGCTATAGGCCCTCATGGCTGTGCAATCATTCATCATTTTCCATCAGGACAGAGTTTCCTTACGAACCAATCCTACCTTTATGCCAAAGGTAGTATCCAGTGTAGCTTTGAATCAGACTATCCACTTACCTACCTTTTATCCTAATCCACAAAACAAAGGGGAAAGACTACTACATTCCTTGGACATTCACAGACAATTTCGTTACTACTTGGACAGAACAAAGCCATTCAGGAAATCTGAGCAACTCTTTGTGTCCTATGCTGTAGGTGCTCAGGGACAGGCTATTTCCAAACAGACAGTTTCAAAATGGATAGCCCACTGCATACGCTTTTGTTACTCATTTAATGGAAAAACTGTGCCTGCATGCATTAGATCCCACTCCACCAGAGCCACAGCTACCTCTGCAGCCTTCCTCAGGGGGGTCCCTACCAAGGACATTTTGGAAGCAGCCACCTGGAGTTCAGTGCACACTTTTTCCAAGCACTATCACCTCCCACTATACTCAAAATCTAGAGCGGGCTTTGCCACAGCAGTCCTGCAGGGCATCCTAGCCCCTCCTAGTTCCACTTAGTGCCTACCACCCTTACTTAGCTTTGGGATTCTACCCATCTGTTATGACTGCAGCTGTATGCACGATGAACATAGTACAGTTTTGTACCTACCATAAATGTAGATGTTAGAGTGCTCATACAGCTGCAGTCCAGGTTTCCCTCCCTCCATCCCCTCTTAGGACAGGCCTTATGACAAACACTTTTCATATAACCTTTTTGGGGTATTCTTTTATGGTGTATTTGCTTGCAACTACTGTTTTTGATTTATCAACATTGCATCTTTGCATAACATTATGTTTGCCTTCCTTCTGGGGGCACCTGACATCTGGGGCAAGAAAAACTGAAGAAAATGGCGTCGGCTGCCTCTTTTATACCCCTATCGCATTGACGTCAGGGAAAAAGCGACGACAACCGACGCCGGACCTAGACTTTGGAATTCGGCTGACCGAGGACCCGCCTCATGGCAGGATAACCCATCTGTTATGACTGCAGCTGTATGAGCACTCGAACATCTACATTTATGGTAGGTACAAAACTGTACTTTTTCTTGGATGTCTGCTTTGGGAGCCTCTGTTGTTTCGGTAAGTTTTTTATTAGAGCCTCCGAGTATGTCTTTGTGTTACTATGTGTTTGGTTTGCAGTTGTGGTTGGTTTATGTGAGATTGGGTTTGTTGTGTGTGTGTGGTTACCTTCTCCTCCTGTCTAGTCTTGCTAGTCCTGTGTTGAGAGAGTTCAGCCTCCAGTTTGGCTGTATAGTTGCATCTCTCACATGTGTTTGTGTTTGTTGAGAGGAGGAGAGGGTTGTCTGTGTACATGAGACAATTGTAACATTGTCTCAGGATTCCCAGATTAACCAGCTGAACTGGAGAGGACGCCAGTAATATACCACTCGACATGCCAGAATAGTATAAGGGGGTGATGTGTAACTGGGTCAGAGAGAGGACTTTGAAGGGAAGTGGGTATTAGCACAGGTTGTAGGTGGATGTAGTGCTTACGTTAGTTTAAGGGTGCTTCACTTAAAAGAAAGGTTTTAGGAGCAAGTGCTAGGCTTATGATAAAGCGAATAGACTGATTTTGTTGAAAGTAGAGCTTTCTTAAGGGAAAAATTGAAGTGCAGACTTGGCAGAGCCAGGAATAGTTTAAGCCTGTTTAACCGGCGCTGCACTATGTGCACAATCGCGCAAAGTCACGCAAACGCAGATTTTAAACAGGGAACTTCAAAAGAGCTGGAAATGGTCCAAAACGACAAATTACTACAAGCTCTTGTGCTGAGGTCACTCCTTCAGGGACAGATAGGCTGCTCAAGGCTCCCCACTCCCACTGGTGAGCAAAGAAACTTCTGTATACTGGTCTAAACTAGTCGAGAAAGGCAGGAAAACAAGGATATTTTTTTGTTTTTTTTGTTTTTTAGGTTAAAAAGTACACCGAAATGCAGGAAAAACAGTAATAAATCACTTACACAGTCTAGCTCACTTTAGTAGGTAGCCTCAACAGTTAAATTTAACAACAAACTTTCGACCAAATGTAACTTTAAGTGCAGATAATGTACAATGCAAAAAACGGGTAATAAAGCAGTTTAAACTTGTTCAAAGTAAGAAAAGGAAGGGGTCTCAGGTAAAAACAGCAAAAAAATACTTAGATCAGGAAAGTAGTCGCTTTTCTCAGTTCTCTGCTGCTAGCATCACTCTGCAGGACCACGAGGAGCTGTTTCTGAGTAGTATAGCCAGAAAAACACTCAGGGACTGATTTTAAACAGGGAGCTTCAAAAGAGCTGGAAATGGTCCAAAACGACCAATTACTACAAGCTCTTGTGCTGAGGTCACTCCTTCAGGGACAGATAGGCTGCTTAAGGCTCCCCACTCCCACTGGTGAGCAAAGAAACTTCCTTCTATCTAAGTAAGGCAATGGACAACACAGGAACTACACCACAGTCCAGAATACAGCAAAGCCTGTATACTGGTCTAAACTAGTCGAGAAAGGCAGGAAAACAAGGATATTTTTTTTATTATTTTTTAGGTTAAAAAGTACACAGAAATGCAGGAAAAACGGTAATAAATCACTTACACAGTCTAGCTCACTTTAGTGGGTAGCCTCACCAGTTAAATTTAACAACAAACTTTCGACCAAATGTAACTTTAAGTGCAGATAATGTACAATGCAAAAAAACAGGTAATAAAGCAGTTTAAACTTGTTCAAAGTAAGAAAAGGAAGGTCTCTCAGGTAAAATCAGCAAAAAAATACTTAGATCAGGAAAATAGTCGCTTTTCTCAGTTCTTTGCTGCTAGCACCGCTCTGCAGGACCACAAGGAGCTGTTACTGAGTAGTATAGCCCTATCTCGCCTACATTCATTACTGATGGGTTCTGAGCCGAGAATCGGCTCCGACTCGGCTGCTATAACAAGCACAAAGTCTCTCATTGGCTTGGCCAACCCTATATCCCAGGATGCACCACACCCAAACCCCCAGATCTCATTTGCCGCTCCTGGAGTATCGACGTGGTCTCAACTTGGCTGTGGCTAATTACCCTCTTTTTGATATTTTTGATTGTTCTTGGCTGTCTTTTGTAGGAGATTTTATATCCAAAAGCTATTTTAATAGCTACATTGTTGTATTGACTTTGCGTCTGAGTGGGACTGTTGTTTTTCTTGTTGTGTGGTGGTCCTTCTGTTTGGCGGGCAAGGCCCGTTTAAGTTAGAGGGCCTTTGTCCTATCTGGTGTCTCGGCGTTTAAATTAGAGCCATTCCTCCCTTTCCTCCTCGTGTTTTTGTTGTATTGTGATGTCTACTAAAGAGCAGAAAGAACTTAAGTTATCGGGCTTTAAAAAATGTGCAAAGTGTAATTATAAAATGTCTTTGACAGATGGTCACGCGATTTGCGTTTATTGTCTTGGCGCCAAACACTTGCAAGAATCTTGCAGTGTCCGTCATGCTTTCTCTTCAAGGGTTTTGCAGGAGAGAAAAAATAAACTTATCCTGAAGGGTTTAATTAAACCTTCCTTTGAGGAAGCTGTAGTTTCTTCTCCCTCTGAAAAATCCAGGGTTAAGTCAGAAATGAAGTTCCCGGCTCCATCCACTTCTTCGGAGCCGCCTGAGAAAAGATCAAGATCTATGTCCCCTTCCTCGGCTCCACTGGTCTCGGAGCCATTGGATAAAGGGTCTAAAGCTGTGTCTCCTTCCTCGGCTCCATTGATCTCGGAGCTGCGGGATTCAGGGTCAACAGCTGGGTCTCCTACCTCGGTTCCATTGATCTCGGAGCCACAGGAAAATGTATCTATTTTGGAGCCGGCTTCCTCGGTTCCACAACCTTCGGTGCCGAAGGAAGTTTCTGTGGTTCTCGAGCCTGCTTCGGCTACGATCCTTTTGGAGCCGATTCGGAGCCATTCTCCTAGCCGTGTTTCGGATCCGATGGGAATGGTTTCTCAATCCCCTTCCGTCTCCTCCAGGTCCTGCAGACTTTCAGATTCGGATGTAGATAGGGTGGTCCAGACGCTCCTCCAGTCACCAGTGTTATCGAAATTATTTTCGGCTCCAGCCCAGTTGGCTCTGGAGCCTACCATAGTATCGGTTCCATTTCTTCCTCCTCCGATAACCTTGGCGTCGAAGCATGCTGAGTCGAGTGAAGTCCTTGGGTCTGCCCCGAGACCCCCTGCCAGTCTTTCGGTGCCAACCTCTGCTCCAACCTTATCTATTCCTTCTACAGGTTTCGGCACTCGGTTGACCTCAGTCAGGCCCGAGGGGGATATATCTGGGCCTCTGGCTTCGGTTCCGAGTCTCCCCCTTGGTGCTTCGGCTAGGGGAACCCCGACTCAGGTCATGGTTTCGGAGAAGGTCCTCTCCTCTGATTCTGGGGGACCCGCCTTCGAGGCTATGAGGAGCTCGCTGGCCAAGTCCTTGGTGACTTCACCCGAATCGGCATCTCCTTCCCCGGACACTGCGACTAGAGTTTCTGGTGCCCCCCTATCTCTGGACAGCGGGGCTCCAAGGATTTCTCCTTCTCGGGCATTCTAGAGATCCTGAAGCAGGTGGCTGGAAAACCCTTACTCCTTCTGAAGATGTCTGTATACCTGAAGGCATTTCGTTCTCGACCCTCCACCTCTTGGGTGTCTCCGCCATTCCACCAGCTCCTTAACGTTATTAGTCGAAAGGCATGGGGCTCTCAAGAATCTGTGGAGCCTGTTCCGAGGAGACCCAGCAAATTTATAACTGCACCGTCTGACAAAGACGTCTTAACCAAAGGTGTCCCAGTAGATGCTATGGTGGTGGTGACGGCCACCAAAAAGGAGTTAGCTGAGACTTCATCTGTCCATCTGCCAAATGAGGAATCTCGAACGATGAACAGATATGGGAAGCGTACATTCTCATCAGCTTTTACACTCCGATCACTGAACTATTTGAACAATTTTACAAGACTTCAGAGGGAATCTCCTAAAGGAGTTAGGTAATGCCCTCCAAGGTTCCACAGCTGGAGGGGTTCCAGACAAGGTGACAGCTCAGCTTGCTACCTTAAATTCAGTAGTCAACCCTTCTGTTCTGTTTATTTCATATGCAGCTGATGGTGCGAGTAGGGTAACTGGTACAGGAATCACTCTGAAGAGGCATTCCTGGATGCGCCTTTGCGAGTTTGCTGAGCCTTTAGTCTTCCTTCACTAAAGCCCCTTTTGACGGCATGTCCTTGTTCGGACTGAAAGTTACAGAGACTGACCAGATGCGAACAAGAAGCCAAAACTCTGTCTGTCATGGGAGTACGTTTTTCCCTCCCTACCAGGCCTTATCCCAAAGACCAGAAGGGCTGGAAAATGTGGTTCTGCAAATCTCAGAGCTTCACCAGACACACGTGATTAATCTTCTCCCAGAAGCAGAAGTAGAAATAATGGAAGATGCTGACCTCGTGGCAGAGGGGGGTCCGCAAAATCTGGGAGACAGATACGTTCTCTGGCAGACCCTTCCAGCGCTCCTGAAAGGAGGCCCACCTGTCCATCTCTGGAGGCAGTCGGGGGCAGACTATCACTGTACCCAAAAGCCTGCCTAAACATCACTCAAGACAAATGAGTACAGTCAATAATATCCAGGAGATGCAACATACCCTTCTCCACCCCACCCCCAGAAACAAGATCAATCCCAGATATTCCCTGTCAAAGAGATCAAGCAACCCTAGAGATACAAAGTTTGCTATGAAAGAGTCATCCAGGAAGTGCCCGCAGACCAAACCGGATCCGGAACTTACTCAAAGTTCATTATAGTTTCAAAAAAAAAAAAACAGGGGCTGGTGACCCATCTTGGATCTCAGCAGGCTGAACAAGTCCATAAAAAGTTCCGGATGGTGACACTGCAGTCTGTACTCCCCTTTCTGGGAAAAGACAATTAGAGGTGCTCAATTGATCTTCAGGATGTGTACTACCATAAAAAAATGGACAAGCGATCCAGGAGACATCTACTCTTCCAGCTGGGATCCAGTCATTACCAATTCCGAGCTCTGCCCTTTGGTCTCAGCCCGCAGAGTGTTTACTAAATGCATGGCAGTAGTCATGGCTCATCTGAGGCACCTAGGATTCCGGGTGTTTTCATACTTAGACGACTGGCTCCTGACCTCCACCATTGAGCATCTGCTAACCAAGGCAAGAGACACCACCGTTTATCTTTGCTCGGAAATGGACATTACCATAAAGTTTGAAAAATCTGCCTTGTTGCCATCACAGGATATTATCAATATAGGAGCAAACTTGTACACCGAAGACATGGTAGCAAAACTGCCTCACAACAGGGTACATACACTGTGCCATCAAGTGTCCGTCTTGCTCTCGAGAAAAAGTACAGGCAAAGTTTGTACTAAAGGTCTTGGGCACTATGGCAGCTGCTGTAACATTATACCTCTGGCACATTTACATATGAGAGTCCTACAGTGGCTACTCTTTGCTCAGTGGTCCATACAGGAGTTACCCATGTCCCACAAGATCTTCACTACAGACTCCTGCAAGAGAGACCTATGTTGGTGGCTTCAATCCACTCGGGTAACTCTCTAGGCAGGCCATTCATTGTCCCTCAACCTGTAGCCACAGTGACCACGGACGCTTCCCAGATAAGGTGGGGGAGCATCATCTGGGCAAGACCGTCCAAGGAACTTGGCAGGAACACGAGTACCACTTGCACATCAATGTCCTAGAGATGAGAGCATTGCAGGCATTCCAGAACTCTCTTCCACCAGGTACGATTGCAATACAGACAGACAATATGTTGGTAGTGTGGTATATCAACAAGGTGGAAACCAGATATTACCCCCTGTGTCGAGAAGCTTAGAGTATGGCAGTGGGCAGTCTCTTCTCAATGTTTTCTGATTGCAGCGCATATTCTGGGGAAATCCAACTTGATGGACAAATTGAGCAGAGCAATTCTAATGCCTCACGAGTGGTCCCTAAAACAAGAAATTGTGAACCAGATGTTTCGCAAGTGGGGCCAGCCTTGCTGCGACCTGTTTGCCATGTCCATGAACACCAAAAGCAGCAGCTACGTTGCCCTAATCCCCCTGCCAGGGGAGTCACCAAGGGATGCACTCGTTCACGATTGGACCCCCAGGTCTCCTTTATGCCCCCCCCCATTTCCTCTAATCCCCAAAGTTCTACAGAAAGCCAAATCATTGAGTTGCAGGTTAATACTCATCGCTCTGTACTGGCCTTGTTAGATCTTGTTTCCTTTTCTGTGGCCCCATCTCCAAGAAGAGCAGTGGATTCAGGACCCAGATCGTCTGACTCATCAGTCAGGAATGTGCCATCCCTCTATCCGAACCCGCAAACTGGCAGCTTGGCTGCTCCACTTCCAATCTTAGCCAGGCTTCCAGACATATCCCTGCAGTGAGACATATTCTAATTTCAGCTGATAAGACAACAACTAGAAAGCTGTATGCTAGCAAATGGAAAAGGTTTTCTTGTTGGGCTTCTAAGAATCACATAGACCCTTTCACAGCCCCCGTAAGTACAATTTTAGATTTCTTAGCAAAAATTTTTAATGAAGGCGCAGCAGTGGCTTCCATACAAGTACAATTAGCCTCCATATCTAACTATCACATAGGAGACGTGGGATCAAAAATAATGTCTCACAGATTATGCAAAGCTTTCCTGAGCGGCAATTTTTTTACTAAGTCCTCCAATAAGGGAGCCACCACCTCCTTGAGACCTCAATTTGGTACTGTATACTCCGATTCTCCCACCATACGAACCAGCTTCCTCTTGCCAACTAAAATTTCTAACCTGGGAAACAGCCTTTCTGGTAGCCATTACTTCAGCTAGGAGGGTTTTGGAACTTCTATACGCCCTCCCTATTTAGTTTTTCACAAAGACAGAGTCCCTCTTAGAACAAATCCTTCATATCTTCCCAAAGTATGTTCTGAAACCAACTTGAATCAATCCATTGACCTGCCTGTTTTCTTTTCAAACTATGGCAACAAGGCAGAATATTCGCTACACCAATTGGATGTCCACAGGCAGTTGCGCTTCTGCTCGCATAGAACAAAGGGATTTAGAAAATCTGACTAGTTATTTGTTTCCTTCTCAGATAACAGAAAAGGTGCACCAATATCAAAAGGGCTTGCTGACACTATTACCCACACATGTAATTCTCAGCAGAAACAACTGCCAGGAAAGATTAGAGGTCACTCAACAAGAGCTATGTCAACTTTGACGGCTTTTCAGACCAGATTACCTATGGACTCCATCTGTGCTGCAGCCACATGGGTCAAAACCCATACCTTTATCATTACAAAGTAGACATGGCCTCACGGAACAGGGCTTCCTTTGGTTCCACTGTTCTGAAGAGTTTATTCCCTTGAGCCACCCAAGAAAGACTGTGCTAGGGACGCTGTTCCAACCAGCAAGAATGAAGCGAGATAGGACAACATAACATTAAGAAGTTATGTACTCACCATAATGTTCCATGTTTGTTGCCCATAATCTCGCCTTCCTTCCTTGTGTTCCACCCTCCTTCCCCAACCTTTGTTCCTGGAGGATCGAGAGGAAATTTTCATTGGTTGTGAATTGTATTCTCTGCTTCCCTTCTTGCCCCTTGAGACATAGGCAAATAACTTACCTTTGGGATTTTTGTATGCGATTTCAAATATGTTGCTATTTTATAAACAAGATCTGGGTTATCTTCCCTAAGCATGATGGGATAGGGTATAGCCTCGATGCAGTGGAAGCTGTCAAGCTTTAGTAATAGGCCGAGTGGGAACTGATTCTCGGTTCTGAACCCAACCGGCAAGAATGAAGACTATATTATGGACAAAAAACATGGAACGTTATGGTGAGTGCATAACTTTTTATTTTCAGAGTACGTGCTACAGGTCCTGCTAGAGACAAGGAAACCTACTACTAGGAAATCTTACTTATTCAAATGGAAGAAATTTTCTATTTTGGTGTCTTGTCTTGTAACCTGGACCCACTTACTGTATATGTTCATTTTGTTCTCTTATTTGTGTGAGTTGCCTAATGCTGGCTTGGCCTATTCTTCTATTAAGCTTAACCCACTTATCAGCTGTTTGCTAGTCTGCCTTTAACTCCTCCTTTAGCTTCTAGATTTGAAGCTAAACAATTTCTTAAAGGCATCCTTAATATTACACTTCCCGGGGAACATGTTCCTCCCCACTGGGATCTTAATTTTGTTGTGAAGAAATTGACTCTGGCTCCTTTTGATCATGGTGTTTCAGCTTCCTAGCAACATGGTTCTTGGGAAGACTGTTCTTTTGTTAGCTCTTTCTTCTGCCATACAGGTGTCTAGTTGCAAGCTCTTATGGCTTGTCCTCTTTGATATTCCATGAGGAGAAAGTGCCCTTGCATAATAATCCTTTTATGCCTAAGGTGGCTAATGAGTTGTCACTTAATCAGTCTATTAATTTGCCTACTTTTTCCCCCTCTTCGCAGTCCGACAATAAGAGGGTGCTGCATACTTTGGACGTGCATAGATGACTCTGGTTTTATTTGGATAAGACTAAGGCTGTTTGATCAATTTGATTTCTGTCATCCTAGGTCTTTAGGATTAGCTGTTAGCTGTATCTAAGCAAACTGTTTCTACTTGGATTTCAAAGGCAATTTCTTTTTGTTACACCTTCTTTCTTCTGTAAAGGCTCATTCTACTAGTGCTGTGCCTTCTAGTGCTTTTTTCAAGGGCTTAGACACCAATTCTGTTCTTGAAGTAGCTACCTAGGTTTCTGTGCATACTTTTACCAAACACTACAAGTTTAATGGTGTCTCCAGAGCTAGAGATGGTTTTGCTATGGCCTTTCTTCATGGCTTCTTGGGGGGGGGGGGGCTCTACTGCTCTTTTCTTCCTTTCGGGTTTCTTCTTGAGCTTTGACACTCACATATGTTGAGTGCTGTAGCAGTGAATGTAAGGATATAGTATAGTTGTGTAGAATCTTACCATAACCATAGATGTCCTTGCCTTCACTGCTGCAGTATTCACTCCATCCCTCCATCCCCCTAGTCCTTTTCCTTCCTGGATATTCATATGTTGACAGACTAGTACTGGGCTAACTGCCTTTGTCGGCCATTTTAAACCTAGGCAATTACCCTACATGAGAATCAAACTCTGCACCTTGTATCTGTAATGTAAACACCTTGACCGTTATGCCAACCTCCCTTCTAAAATTTCGAACGCAGTACCATCTGACTTCATCAGTGATGTATTAATACGTCCAGCCACACAGTAAGTTACAGGTTACCCCCTGGGTTTCCTTGGACTGGTGTTCCTATTGGGGCAATCAGTTATGAGAATGGTGTGACTGTCACCTTTTTGCCCTACACTACACTAGCAGCATGTGGGTGATGTTCGGCGTACCTTAAAGCAACAGTAGGCTTTGGTAGAATGGCCGGATGTCGAGCTTCCAAGGCAAGGAATCCCATATGTTAAGAATACGTGTGAATGCAGTGGTGAAGGCAAGGACATCTACTGTTGTGGTAAGATTTTACGCAACCGTACTTTGCCATTGCTTCTGTTGGTATTTGTTTCCTGCAAAACTATGCAGAGCTGTTGTGCTGTGGTGTGGTCAAAAGCTATGTTGTGTGGGAGAAAGTAGTTTGTTTATGAGATGTTTGGAGTTGGAAACGTATTCATCTTTCTAAGGTTTTGGACAGAGGAGAGATAATTGCAGTGGTAGCTGGAGAAGTCTGTTTGATCCACCTTTATGAAGTGGTACATTGTGATTTTTTTTCCAGATAGCAGGCACACAGATTTCTGTGGTAAATATGTTTGAGTATTGAAATGGGGTGTGTCAGGATGTCAGCAACTAACTTAAGATGTTCAAGTGGGAGTTTGTCAGCAGCTGGTTCTGTGATCTTCAGTTTTGAAGGTAATTTTTGATGAGGTAGGCATATGGTGGAAAGAAAAGAGAGGGATATAGAGTTTGGGGGAAGAGAGATGAAAGGGCATATTCGGTTTTAGTAGATAGAGGGCACATTGAATGGTGCGTCCTGAATTGGGTGGCTATGGAGTCCATCTGTGGTAGGAGATGAGGTGGTTTAATCAGGGTATATTAGGGGTTTCTATGGTTGTCCAGAATTGCTTGGGATTGTGATGGCGATCGCCTTGATGTGAGGAAAATTTAACAATTTTGTCTAGTTTGATTTGTTTACATCCACTTCTAAGTTGTCTAAAAAATTGCTACTTTTATTCCATGCCTTCCAGACTTTGTCTGTATTTAGCATGAGATGTTTAGTTTCCTTGTTTGAGCCATGAGCAGGGTTGCTTTTGTTTCTTTTTGTTCTTATGGGAGCTAACTAATTTTGTATGTTAAGGAATGTGTTCTTAACATGGTTAACAGCATCTTCCGCTATAACTTTTAAGAGTATTCCATTTGTGTTGGAAGAGGTAGTTCATATAGGTGTCTTTGTTAAAAGATGAGAGTCTGTGTACTTGTTTTAATACTGTATGTTTGGGGGTGTGGTTAGTTTATCTTGCGATAAATATGGAGAGATGATCAGTGATGTCTGGGAGACAGCCAAAGGTGATGTCCTTCAAGAATGCAACTGCAGTCATAACATGTGGGTTGTCCTGCCTCAGGCAGCCCTCGGTCGGCCGGATTCCAAAGTCTGGGTCCGACGTCGGCTGATGTCGCATTTCTCTCCGTCAGAGCGGCTGGAGTACATAAGCATCAGCCGACGCCATTTTCTTCAGTCTTTCTTGCCGCGCGGTGCCCGAAGCAGAAGCAGTTCGCAAGTGCCGGTCGGTCAGCTCCTGTATTCTACGATACCGAAGTCATCAAAAAAGCTAAGTACCCCGTTGGGGACCTTTTCTTGCCTCAGCCGATGTCAGAAATTACTGAAAAAGTTAACAATTGTCTTTCTTGTGGTAAACAAATACCTCATAAAGATTTCCACTCTTACTGCCTCCCTTGCCTGGGCCCAGACCATGACGTCTCGGCCTGTGTAGCCTGTGCTCGCTTCAACAAGCGCACTCTCAGGCGCCGGCCGGAGTTCGCTGAAGATTATTTCGGCGATAATTTTGCTTACACCATGCCGTCGGATCTTCCGACATCGCAAACTCCCAAAAAGCGAAAAGACCGGGACTGACATCCTCGGCCCGCGCCTACCACCGACTCCACGCCAAAACCTAGCGCGAGTGCTCCGGTTCCCTCTGAGACTGTCTCTCCACCGCTCCGAACCGAAGACACCGCATTACCGACGACTCCGATTCCAGACATTACTCCGCCAGTTATAGATTTTCCTCCGGATACCGAAACAGAGGAAATGCCCGAGACCATTGCTGTAGACAAGGTCACTCCTGCACGTGGAGCTGCCAGGCCCCCTATGGCCATGTCTATTAAGGCCTACACTAGGGCTAAGGCAGCCAGCAAAACAAAGCATATTACTTCTAAATCCTTACCTCAGCCGACTCCAGTGACACAAATTATGTCCATGGCTGCTGATTTGATTTCCATGATTAGAGGTTCACAGGCCCATCCTGAGAGAGGATCCCAGCCTCCTCCTGATAAAAGGCCCCGGGTTGAACCCTCTGATCCTACTCCTTCAGATGAAGATTCTGAGGGCTCTGTCCACTCAGATAGCCAGGAAGAGCTCTTCCAGACCTATGAGGACTCGGATGCAGAAGATTCCATCCCCCTCCTGAGGATATTTCTTTTGGGGAAGTTCTGCACACCATGAGGGAACATTTCAAGTGGCAAGGTCAGGAATATTCTGATTCTAGGAAACACCTTAGGACTTTCCTTAAGAAGCCTCAGCACAGGCCCTTAGCTATTCCTCCTGTACTTGATGTTCTGGATGATTTGTATTCTGACTCTAGTGCTACCCCTGATTCTCTTCCTCCTGCTCCAGCCAAGCCAGACAGGTATTACAGGGTCCCAGAAACTCATTCCCATTTATTCAGGGCCCATACTGCTGATTTGGAAACTATTTCACAGGGGCCTAAAGGAGTTTCAGCCTCCACCTCTAAAAATCCTTTGCCCTCCAACAGGGAAGCTAGGTCATTAGAGAGATCCACTACCTTATCTGTGAGAGCTTTAAATTGCCTTTTTCATATGTTACAATATCAGGATTATCTGTTAGAAGATTTACAAAAAACATTAGCCACTCCTGATCCTTTAGACAGGAAGACTTTGCAGGAAGCTGTACATAACACTCAGCAAGTAAGCAATCACTTCCTGCAGTGTGGATATGATGCACTGGAAGCTTCATGCAGGGCAGCTATGACAGGGGCAGTCATTCGTAGACATGCTTGGTTAAAAGATCAACCTCTACCAGATCATGTAAAAGCAAAACTTCTGGATGCACCTTTGGAAAAGAACAAGCTTTTTGGTGCAAATGCTAAGGATGTGTTAAAGACCATCGAAGAAAAAGCAAAATCAGTTCAGACTGTGAAAGATTTCCTCCAGGTTCAACCCCCCAGATTCAGTAGGAATTGGCCTTCAAAAAACTGGTCCTTTCCTAATCCAGAAAAGTTTCAAAGGGGTAAGAACAGACGTGGCCGAGGAAGAGGCCAATACAGAGGCCCTTACAGGGGACGACAATGGCAGCCAGGAAAACAAAGAAGTGACGCAGGGGTTTCACCTGCCCCACAACCACAATCTCAATGACTTTCCTCTACTACCGCCTACCAGGGAACAACTAGAAGCTCCCTTGGGCGGGAAATTAGCTCTGTTTGCAGAAAACTGGCACAGACTGACAAAGGACAAATGGATTTTGGACATTATAGACTGAGGGTACAGGTTTCATTTTCATACCTTACCAAGAAAACAAGGCATGCCAAACCTACCACAAAATCAGAGGGCAGAGGCTATCAAGCAAATCACTCTGCTGACTCGAATAAAAGCAGTAGAAAGAGTTCCACAACAAGAACAAGACCAGGGGTTTTACTCAAGACTGTTCCTTGTTCCAAGAAAAGAATCTCAATGGAGACCAATACTGGACTTGTCCGCATTAAACACCTTTCTCATAGTACCAAAGTTCAAAATGCTGACTCTACAGCAACTCCTTCCCATGCTGGGCAAGGGGTCGTGGCTAATTACTCTGGACCTCAAGGAGGCATACCTGCATGTCCCTATCAGACACAGCTGCAGAAGATACCTCAGATTTCTTGCAGGGTCAGAGCATTATCAATTCTCAGCATTGCCATTTGGCTTATCTACTGCCCAGAGTATTTACAAAATGCCTGGCTTCAGTAATTGCTCATTGCAGGCTCCAGGGTATACAAATTTACCCGTACCTGGACGACTGCCTCATACAAGCGGACGACAAATTGATGTTGACAAAACCTGGATTATGTCATACGATTACTTCAAGCTCTGGGATACACAGTCAACTTCCAAAAGTCAAGACTGCAGCCATCCCAGCAAATAATCTTCTTAGGAGCCAAACTAGACGCAGCCTCTCAGATGGCTTACCTGACAGAAGACAAGCAAGAGAAGTTAACTCATTACTTCAAAGGTTTAGCAAAACTCACCCAGATGACTGCAAGGAGATTCCTACAGGCCCTGGGTTACATGGCATCCTGCATTCTCCTGGTTCCATTAGCAAGACTACATATGAGAAAGCTTCAATGGTACCTAAAAAGCATTTGGTCTCAACACAGCAACAACTTGGAGACAATCATACCACTCATTCCATGCCTACAAAAGGAATTCCTATGGTGGGCCTCGTGAGCCAGGCAAACACAGGTATGTCATTCAAAAACCACAGATAACACAGACCATGACTACAGACGCCTCAGACCTTGGATGGGGGGCGCACATGGAAGGCAGGTGTATACAAGGACAATGGTCTCCAAAGGAAACACATCTGCATATAAACCAAAAGGAAATGCTGGCAGTAATGCATGCCATCGAGGCTTTTCAACACCAACTCCAGCAAGGCCATTTAATGATACGGACAGACAACACCACTGTGATGTGGTACATAAACAAGCAGGGGGGCACCCACTCTTACCCCCTTTGCAGACTGACAATGCAGCTTTGGGAGAAATCACTGAGCCTAAACATCCAGTTACAATCCCAGTTTGTTCCAGGAAAAGACAATGTGTTGGCGGACAGCCTAAGCAGGAATTTCACAGATCCTCACGAGTGGAGGTTACATCCGAAGGCCTTCAGACAACTCACTTCGACATGGGGCAAGCCAGAAGTGGACCTATTTGCCTCTCACCTCAACCATCTTCTACCAAAATTTTGCACAAGGACATACCATCCAAAAGTTTGGAAAATAGATGCCCTCTCATTCAACTGGAACTCCCTAGCAATCTATGCATTCCCACCTCTGCCACTGATGACCTCAGTATTACTAAAGATCAAAGCAGAGAAGCCCAAGGGAATCATAATAGCTCCGGACTGGCCAAGACAACACTGGTACCCACTACTACGGAGCATATGCCACACCAGGAGGTGGGCCCTCCCCCAGTGGCCTCTACTTTTGACTCAACACAATTTCGAAACACTGCATCCAAATCTTCTGACACTGCAGCTAACAGCCTGGGAGATCCCATAAATAACTTCAGCTTATCTCTCTCCAAGGAAGTTCAGCGGATACTAACAGAGGCTCGAAGACCATCCACCAGAAAGGTTTACTTAGCAAAGTGGAAAAGATTCAGCAATTGGAATACCAGCAAGGGACATGATTCATCATTGTTGAACATCCCACTCATCTTGGAATATTTGGCAGATATGTTAAAGAATGGCCTCTCATATTCTTCCATAAAGATACATGCATCTGCTATTTCAGCTAGATACAACACTGATCCTCCTGTTTTTTCACCCTTACTAAGGCAATTCCTCAGGGGAATCAAGAACATTAAGCCGCCAAGAAAGGCCCCAGTGCCAGCCTGGGACCTCAATTTTGTCTTAGAAAAACTGACTTTACCTCCATTTGAGCCAGCAGCTTCAGTTGACTTGCAATTTCTCTCATGGAAGACAGCTTTCCTGTTGGCAATTACCTCAGTAAGAAGGGTTTCGGAGCTACAGGCCCTAATGGCAATACCACCCTTTATCATTTTTCATAGAGACAGGGTTTCATTAAGGACCAACCCTACTTTTATGCCAAAGGTGGTTTCTAGGGTTTCTTTAAATCAAGCCATTCATCTGCCTGCTTTCTTCCCCAATCCTGAGAATAAGGGGAAAGACTGTTGCATACCTTGGACATTCACAGACAACTTCGATACTACCTGGACAGAACAAAGGCCAGTAGGAAGTCTGAACAACTTTTTGTAGCTTACGCCCCTGCAGTCCAAGGAAAAGCAATTTCAAAACAGACTATTTCTAAATGGATTGGACATTGCATCAGATTCTGTTATTCCTTTCATGGAAAGACTGTTCCAGCTAATGTCAGACCACATTCCACCAGAGCTACAGCCACCTCTACAGCATTCTTAAGAGGGGTGCCTACCAAGGACATTCTAGAAGCTGCTACATGGAGCTCCGTGCATACATTCTCCAAACACTACAATCGCCCTCTATACTCCAAATCCAGAGCAGGCTTTGCTTCGGCAGTCCTGCAGGGTTTGATTGCCACACCATCTTTTTCCTAGAGCATTCCTCCTCCCCCAGCTAAGCTATGGTATTCTACCCACATGTTATGACTGCAGTTGCATTCTTGAAGGACATAGTACAGTTTTGTACCTACCATAAATGTAGATGTCCGATAGACATGCAACTGCAGTCATTTTCCCTCCCTCCATACCCCTCTATGCCTAGGATCCACTCCTATCCCTGTTACTCTTAGCTGGGGATATCTGTTATGGTGTATTTGTTTTATTGCTCATTTACTTGTTTGGAATCCTGTTTTTGTCTTCCAATTTGATTACAGCCTTCCTTGGAGGGCACCTGGCATCTGGGGCAAGAAACACTGAAGAAAATGGCGTCGGCTGATGCTTATGTACTCCAGCCGCTCTGACGTCGGAGAGAAATGCGACATCAGCCGACGTCGGACCCAGACTTTGGAATCCGGCCGACCGTGGGCTGCCTGAGGCAGGACAACCCACATGTTATGACTGCAGTTGCATGTCTATCGGACATCTACATTTATGGTAGGTACAAAACTGTACTTTTTTTTAGGGTGAGTTGGTAAGGATCCAGTCTAGTAGCGAGTGCCTGTTCCTGTGTTCGTCAATTCTAGTGGGCAAGGTGATTACTTGAGTGAAACTGACTAGATTAATAGAGAGGGTTGGGGAGTCTGTGTTTACAAGTAAGTAGTGTATATTCACGTCTCCTAAGTTTAATAGTTATCTTACATTAATAGAAAATCACTGAAGGATGTCTTCAAGAATGGGAATGTTGTTGCCTGGAGGAATATGTATAGCAACAATGCAAATAGTTTTGTACTTATTCAGGCGCTAAGATAGTTGGGGTGACTCGGTTGGGTATCTGGTGATGTGATGTTTAATATGTTTACAAAAAGTCTAACATTCACAGTCTACTTGAGGAAAAATTATTTGGAGTCTTCTTGGGGTATAAAATACCTATGCAAACACTTCCAAGTAAAAATTCTAAATCATCTAGACTTGCATATTTGGGAGCCATATATCTATCTCTCTCTAATCCCAAACCATCTTGTTCTATTGGAAGGATCAAATTCTACTTGACTCTTGTCCTCGTCCCTTCCCAGATGAAATCCTTTCTTTCTTAATTGCTATCCACAACTTCCCTTGTTGATAAAATATGCCTCACCTGTGTATAAAACTAAAGGGACTAAAAACATTGCACTGTTTGTACCTTGCTCTCCATATCCATAAAACAGAGCTTCTAGTTTCTCAGTTTTTGTATTCTTTGGTTTAGTGTCTTCCCACATATGCTCAGCTGCCGTAACAGAAGCCTTTTTAACCCATACTCCAAAGTATTTCATTTTATCATGTTCCCATAAATATGGGTATTGCTGAACTAATTTGTATATGAGTAGATAAAACAAAGGCAATAACTGTAAAATATCTTTAATCCCATCCAAGAATTCCAAGGGGGTGTGGAGTGGAGTAATTAGTTCAGTCAGTCTTTCATTCTCTCTTTACATGCCTCTTCACTGATCTTAAGAATCAAGGACTGTGTTTAGAATGAATCTGCAAACTACAAATACTAGCTCGCAATAAGCAGCCGATGAACACTGCGAATGCCTTTAGAGTTTGTGTTCTTTGATTCTGTAATTGTAAGCTTTGTTCAAGCCAAAGAAATACTTGAGACTTTACAACATGTGGAAAAATGTCTGGAGACTACATAGGTTCATAGATTAATACTAGGCTAACTGCCCGTGTCAGCCATTTTAAGCCTAGCCAATTACCCCATGTAAGAATCAAACCCTGCACCTTGTGTCTAAGGTAAGCACCTTAGCCATCATACCAACCTCCCACCACATAAATAAAAATGCATACTTTGCACACACCATATCAACTCTTTTTTTGTACTTGAGAGGAGGCAGTAAGCAACTTTTAGTGCATGGTCCTTTCAGACATCTAGTAATGAGATTAGCACATATCCAGTGCCCGCTACTGGATGGCTAAGGACAAAGTAAGAATCTTTACAAGGTTTTGCTGTCCATAAATTAAGAGCTGAGAATGTCTGTGCTGGATTCCCTGAATGCCAAAGACAGCACCACACATAGGTTTTAAAAGTCCGTTTGATTCCAGTGTCTATCATAAGAAGTCATTTGAACATGTTATTTACACTGTTAACTGGGATTCAGTATATTTATAATTTTAGACTATGCAACTAAGTACCCTGAAACTAATCAAAAGGATAACACTAAAGCTGTAGCTAGGGAGTTGGTCTTTTAATTTCCTTGAGTAGGGATACCCAAGTAAATGCTCACTGACCAGGGGACTATTTATATAGAGAATAATGCACAGCTGTGCAAATGCTTTATGGTCATGCAATTTAAAAGCTAAAAATATTGAGAAAGATGGCAAAAATCTTTCACTAGTCAATACCATGCCTCCTGTTTTTTCTATTCTAGTGTGCTGCTGTGTTCAGTTCTTTTAAAATATAAAGCAGACACCCTCATGGACTGTTTGATATTGCCAGAGAAACTTGGGAAGAGACGTTTCACATAACCCACTACACCAACATAAAAAACAGGCAGAAAAGTGGTGATGTCCATAATACAGAAGCACATGGGAAGACTCAAAGCTACACAGTAAGGGATGTACAACAGAAATGCAAGGACCAGGGAATTGGAGACCTTGTTGAAAGGCCAGATTTTGTGCTAAGTGGTAGTCTGAAACAAAACAAGTAAATGAGGTAAGCTACAGGAGTTGGTTGAACAAATCCCACATATAATTTTCTGAAGCAATAAAAGGAGTACAAACCTCTGTAGTTAGTTTAGCAGCAGATTAACTCAGATGAAGAAAAAAAAACTGAACTGTTTACATTTCAAACAGAAGATACAATCTCTAAGCCACAGAAACAGGGTGCAGAGTTTGAAGAAAGTACAGCTGTGTGCAAGTAACCTTACCATGACCATACATGTTCAAATGGTTTATATACAAGTAGCTTTCATGTGTTCACCCCCAAGCATACACACTTCTGCAGCTTTTATTAATTGAATTTTCAGACATTGTGATCTGATTTTGATGTATGGTCCTTGTTGATCTTTTGTGTTTTAATAAATGCTTGCTAGATTGTAATTATGTCCAGACTTTTAAGATTGGAGAGTCGATGGCCTTTCAGTTGTACTTAAGAGCAGTACAGTAAGTCTGAGCCACTTATGCGTGTGTGTGTGTGTGTTTCACGCGAGGTAAGTAACTGCTTGGCCATCCCAATTAAATTAACTAAACTAAGCAAAACTAAACTCGCCACATCCCCTAACTAAATATACCAACTCTGAGAACACACACTACCCCGGGGGTAAGGGGCAAAATTCAACAGAATGGCCAAGCGGTTACTTACCCACACAGCAGAGATAAGCATGCTTCAGGGAGCGAACCTCCAACCAAATAAAATAATAGAAGCACCAGCAGCCGAAAGGAGTGGAAAAATGCCAAATGATTTAATAAATCCAACAAAAGCACAGTTCCCAAAAATTCGCACAAAATGCTTAACTATCTCCTAGCATTTTTCATTCAGATGAACTTCATCTGATGCAAATTAAGTTAATTAATTGAACCCATCCTTAAATATGAGTTTGAATTACTTTAAACCAATCACCGCATTGAACTAAACAGATCTCATGAATATTAATACAATGCATACAGTTTAAAACCTAACACATATAAACATATTCATTATAATAAGAAACTGAAATACATATATAAATATATAAATGTGAAAAAACTCATTTCATTTGTATGACCTGATGTGCAAATTTTGTTATAAAAAAACTTTGAAACTGAAAGCTAAAAACTATTAAAATAACCATTTTCATTCATAAAAACCTACATAGGAAATCTTAGAAAAACAACAATAGCATCATCTAGTGGATGAATTAAAAGCGTATTTAAATGTGTGCAATCAATAGAATATTGTATAAAACAAAATATACACAATTTCTGAAATGCATCAAAACGTTAGAATGAATTCTAAAACATTAAAAGTACATCAAATTTGACCCCGTCAAAGCCTAGCCGATCTTAATTTCAAAATGGGTACTATAGACACATTTTCATTCAGTCCCGGAGGTCAACAGGCTTCCAAAACCAATTGCCAGTATAATTCTCTCACTTCTATTTTATTTTCCCAATCCCCCCCATGGATGTCATGTGGAATACATTCAAGAACAAAGAACAGGAAGGAAGCTTCCTTACAAACTTTTGTATGTTTAAATAAAGCATTATTGGGGTCTTGTTTACGAATATAATTTGCTCGTATACCCTTCTTTTTACAGCCCTCTCCATTTTCCCCACATAAAAGGAGAGGCATTTCTTACAAATTGCCAAATAATGACTCCTTTAGTGTCACAGTTGACAAAGTAAATACGTGTCAAAAGTGTATTCCTGGCTTGTAAAAACAAATTTTCAGCATTGAAAACATGGCTACATTGTGTATATTTTCCACATTTGTATGTGCCATGTTTTCTTCCATACTCTACCCTTTCCACAACATTCCTTTCAAAAATGTCTTTGATACGTTTATCCTTCCTATAGGAAAAAATAACTGGTGGTTTGAAAATATTTGAGAGATTCGAAAAATTGGAGAACAGATTCCAGTTCTTATTGATTATTTCTTTAATTACCCCTGAATCACTGTTGTAATTTAAAATAAAAGCCCCACTGAACTGGTGTTCTCCCTTCTCTATACCTTCCTCTGTTTGTGTCCTGTTTTTATCAGAGGTATTTATTCCTAAAATAGGACTAAATCTATCAGATCTGCCATTCTGAACCTCCCTCATTACCCAGAAAGTATGTTAGAAGAGGTTTTTCCTATCTAAAAACAATTGCCTTAACTTAAGACATTCTTTGTGGAATTCTTCAGTATTAGTAGTCATCCTGGATATTCTAATAAATTGCCCCTTCACCAAATTTCTTTTTTGCTTGTAGGGGTGGACACTTGTATAATACAAATACTAGATGGAAAATGTTTCCTTCCTGTACACCCGAGCCAAATTTCTTATATAGTCTTTATAAATACTGACATCCAGATAATTTACTTCTATCGTGGTGATTGTGTAAACTTCAAAAAAAGAACAGTAGTTCCATTAATGTATTGTAAAAATTCTACTAGTTAGTTTTCACTATCTATCCAAAAGAAACATAAATCATCTAGGTATCTTTTATAAATACACCAGCAGTCCTTATATTCTGAGTTCAATAGGATTTTTTTCTCCCATGTATTCAAAACAATATTTGCTTTGCTGGGGGCACAACTAGCCCCCATCACTACGCCTTTAACTTGCTTGAAAAATCCCCCCTCACAGTTCACAACATTATTGTTGAGGACCAACTCAAGTTATTCCATAATGACTCTAATTTCCTTCCAGTTGTATTTCTTAGCCTCAAGTAGAGCTTCTAAAAACCAATCCATCCATATATTGTGGGGAATGACAAAGTAAATCAACAATATCTGTTAGTACAAAAATTATATTTTGTTCAAAACTGTTGGGATTCACACTTCTTAGAAAATCCCATGTATCCTTGAATCCCATGTATCCTTGAGAAAACCCATCATACTCCATCCATACCTTTTTAATCTTAGAGTCCACATATTTAGCTAAGGAGTGAGTTTTGTAGCCATTAGCTGAAACTATAGGTCTCAGAGGTGGATCTCTGATGTTCTTATGAACTTTAACTATCTCAAAAATATTAGAGACCACTGGCTTCTCAGTGACCAAAAAATTGTAGGTGAGTCTGTCGATTAGCTAATCATGGTATAACTCTCTTACTGCCAAATCAATCTTGGAGTGGCAATATTAATTTCTTTAATTGATACTCTATTGTATCTTTCTTAGTCTCTTAAAATAGATTCCATTTTAGCTACGTAAGTAATATGTTTTGGAAGCCTGTAGACCTCAGGGACTAAACGAAAACGTGTCTATAGTTCCCATTTTGAGATTAAGGTTGGCTATGCTTTGATGGGGTCAAATTTGATGTATTTTTAATGTTTTAGAGTTTATTCTAACATTTTGATGCATTTGAGAAATTGTGTATATTTTGTTTTATACAATATTCTATTGATTGCACATATTTAAAGGGACACTATCTCTTGCTTCTGACCGAAGCTGAAACATTGACTCCCACTTAGCTAATCACCTCCCCCTTTGTGACATTGTACATGATGTAACTACATTCCCACCCACAGCATCAACTTCCTTTAAAATTTGTGTAAATCCAGTACAGTGTTTGTTCCCAGAGGAAAAAATACCAGCATTTGCATTCCCCTCTTTTAAACAGTACTGCCTAAGTCTGCTTTAAGTATGTGATCGCTATCATTCAGTACAAGTAGGGAGTACAGATGACATTCAAACCAGCATGGTGGAAAAACGTAGCACTTGCGGCAAGCACTAGTTACACTGAAATGAAAACGGTTTTGCAATTGTGCTTACCATAAGTGCCATGCTTTCCTAAATGTCCATACAAATGTACATCTCCAGCAAAGACATCAGTGTACACATAACTGGCACGTCTTGTCAGTCTCCTTTTCTGCATGCTTCGTTGTAAATGCTGGTGCTGCAACTATTGAATGCTACTGTAACTTGCACCTCCAATCAATGGCATTCTGCTGATGTCTTGCATAATAAAGACTTCGGCTCACCTCATTTGTTGAATTAAATAATCTAGTCATTTGACTGCCTGGCAACAACTTTTTTATGTGAAAAGTATTAATAGAAGGGCAGCAACAAAAGCATAAGTGTTACTTATCTTACGGAACCGGCAGTCTGACCGTTTATTTATGGAACTGGCAATCTGATCGGATTATTTACTGTGTATGAGTCAGGATGTGCAATTTTTGAAGGACAATAACCAGTCTTTAGACATGCGGGTAGCTGCTAGGTGAATCAGCAGTTACAGATTTACTAGCTCAGTCCTTCAGATCTTAGTGATTATCTCCAGTTTATGTTATGTGCACATGCAGAAGTCCCATTCTTCCGATTTTTAAAAGACACTTTTTTGCTTTCCAGCACATGCCCCAACTGTCCAGATTTTTGACTTATACTTTTGGTATTTACCTCACTAGATTTGTGTTTTCTGGAAAATCACTGTCTATTGCAGTAACAAATTAACAGCATGCATTTTCAGTGTTAGAAACTGCATGCTAACACAAGACATGTTATTCTAGCAACTTTGTAAGTTTATAAAAGCAATATTTAACACCCATCACATTTTTTTTGGGGGGGGGGGGTCGGTCATCCGGCTCTAGTCATTAATTTCAGCTTTGTCCAGATTTCTTATTCTGAGAGGTTCAGAGAAGTATGTTTTCTAGTGTTGCCATACCATGGATTATTATTTATCAGTTTTACTGACAAATAACATTGTTGAGCAGCAGGATGGCAGATAAATTTATCAAGACTTTTTTGTTGGTCTATTTGCTGTTCTTGCATTATTTAATTGTGGATGTTTTATTTATTTATTGGCATTTGATTACTGGAAAAGTCCAACTGGGTAGGAGCCCATTTTCAGTGGTGACCTGGGAAGAAAATCTGAAAAGAATTGCAAAACATTTTAAGAGTAAGAATTTTACAGTATTAAACAATAATACAAACAATAAATGCAGTTTAAAAAAATAAACCAAATTATACAGAGTATGAACATATTGGTTAAGAAGAGATGCAAGTTATATGATGTTTTAATAGTTAAAGAAAGTTTAGCCACTTTATAGAGAAATTAAAGGTAAATTAGTGTAACACAAACAGGAATTGACATAAAAAGTGAAGGAAGAGCAGGCTTATTGTATATTAAGATGGAAAGCCACAAGAGAGAAATTGATAGGAAGAAGGAAGAGTAAAGAGGTGAAAGGTATGAACAGGTAATTGTCCACCCTTTTTCAATTTCTCCAAGTCTTTTGTGTGTCTAATACCATTATGGGAATGGACCCCATTCCCAAGTCAAAGTATGATTAAAGTTTATGAAATTAGTATTTTCAATCTTTGATGTCAGCCAGGAGTGCTCTTCGCAGTATCTGCAATGTGCCCAGTAATGACTCCTCCTGCAATTCATACAGGGTTACATGGATTGGTAACATATCTAAATATGATTGTAGATTCCTTTTTATAAGACCAATTTCTCCTACTACTATTGGAACTGCCTCGGTGTCTTCCTTCCACATTGCTCTCATTTCTGCCTGCAAATCCTGATATTTTATGACTTTGTGTCTCTGTACGCAACACACTGTAGTCACTGGGTGTGGCGATTTCAATGATCAATGCTACTTTTGTCTTCTTTTCTTGGACCACTATATTTGGTTTTGTAGCATCTATCTTTTGAACTGTTGGTAATGGGTGATTCCACGTGGTATAAACTTAATCCTTTACTATGATGCTTTGTGGCTCATGTTTCCAGTGTTTTTCAGCCACTTTGCTGCCATAATGTTTGCACAATCACCAGTGTGACAGTCTTGCCACATTTATTTATTTTATTTATTTTATTTTACATTTGTTGACCGGGAAAGTCCGACTGGACACATGTCCATTTTCAGCGGAGGCCCGGGGAGAAAAGCTCCAATAGTACATAGTAGGTTGCAAAAAGTTCCAATAGTACATAGTAGGTTACAACAATGTTTGACAGCTAACATACGATTGTAGTTATGCACTAAATACCCAGGGAAGAAAAAAAAGTTACATTAGTATGTACAATAACAATTATAAAGAGAAAAACAAAGCATCATATAGTTAGTATACACAGGTAAGAAAAAGTTACATTAGGATGTACAGTGAACAATTATTATAAGAAACAAACCTACAAGTAGTTAGTTTCAGGGGGAGAGTAGATGGCTTGAGGCCTAGGAGGATAGTAATTTCACTGAGGAGGTTGAGGGGGAGCTATGGGTTAGTCTGGATTACAGTCCTTCTGCAATTAGTATATCACAACTATTAGTATATCACAACCAGCAACGAGGTGTGCTACTATTTCCAGTTCGGTTTTACAAACCTACATTTGTCTGTTTCTCCCACATGTTCAATGGATTTTGTAACCCAGTGTGTACGCAGCCCACTATCCTGGGCCACCGATATTAACCTTTCATTTCTTGGTTTGAATTTGCCTTTCCTTAACCATTTCTGCATTTGTTCTTTATCAACGTGAGGCTGTTCCAGAAGTTTGCTATACTTGCTACTATATTTACGCATTTTCCACATTTCTTGCCCTCTCATCTGATCCTTCACCTTATAGTCTTTCTTTTATTTTTTTTGTGCATTCAGTTCCTGCCTGATTTGTATCTACTTCTGGTTTGATTTCCATTCCTGTTTCATGTTGATATGCTTCTGCTAATTTAAGCAAAGAAGTCATCTTAGATTTATTCTCCTCATGTTTCAAAACTTTCAATACGTTTGGAACTTGTGAGGTCAACAGATGTGTGGAGTCCCACAATTGGAGATCTATACATGTAATCAATTTCAAGGAGGCCCATACCTCCTATGGAACGGGGAATATATAACCTTGGTATGCACTGATTTTTATAAATCATTTGGTGAGCATAAATACTCCTTGTTTTCCTATCTAATCTATCCAACATTTTTGGGGCTAGTCAGTCACTCCAAAGCTGTAAGTTAGGAAAGGAAGAGCAAATTGATTTCTAGCTTAGATCTTGTTCATAGATGCCAATGCTGTTCTCAGGATTAATTTAAGTCTTCTGAAGTACTCTTTGCTAAGTTTTATTCACATTTGTTCATGTTTTATTGTTGATCCTTCATCAGTTCCCAAATATTTATACACTCCCTCTTGCTCAAGTTCTTTTATATCACATTCTTGTCCCAAACTGATGTTTTCCTGTTGCTACAGTTTTCCTGCTTTAAAGGTTGCTTTTGCACACTTATCAAAACCAAATGACATTCTTGTATCCTCTGAAAAAGTTTTAGGTTCATAGGTAGGTACTAGGCTATTGGCTCTAGGGCCTATATAAGCCTAGCCAAAAATGTACCCTGGCTTTTGCCACCAAAGAAAATTATTTTCCTGTGTCCCTGTCGAGCAGAGCCACAGAAGTGATCCCTGGGGTGAATTTCCTATTTCCAATCCAGCCATCAAGATTTTTCTTGAGTGCTAATGTGGAGCTCTGTTTGACATAGGTAGTCTGTTCGAGTATGGGAAGTCTCTGTGACTGGAATATATCCCTCCAGCATGTTCTTTTTATTGGGGTAACAAGGTTTAGGTCCCTAGAGCGTGTAGCTTGGAGGGATTTGGATTTCTTTAAGTGGAGCATGTCCAACAGCTCTGGGTTTGACATAGCTTTGTATGTTAGGCAGAGATCGCTTCTGAGTAGGCGATATGCGATGAAGTAAAGCTGGAGTTTTTTGAGACGGTGTGCATAGGGCATCCATTTGAGGCCAGTAATACTCTTTGTGAGGTATTTCTGTGGCCTTTCCAGTTGTAGATGTCTTGTGAGGTACATACCAAAAGGGGCATTGTACTCTATAATGGGTCTAATGAGTGATGAGTAGAGGGGAACAATGACCTCTTTTTTTTCTACATGAGGAACCTTTTGTGATTAGATAAGCCATGTAGAAGGATTTCCTGAACTGTGGTGATGTGATTATCAAAGGAGAGACTACTGTCCACCTGTGTCCCAAGGTCTCATCACATTTTGGCATTATGTAGACTACCAGCTATGTAGTAGTTAATGGGTACATAGTTTTTACCAAAGGGGATGACAGTACACTTTTTGGCATTGAGCTTCAGGCCATGGCTTTGACACCAGGTATCTGTCTGTGAGGCCCTTTTGTAGTATGTCCACATAGTTAGGAGTTTAGATTATGGCTCCTAGTTTGCAGTCATCTGCAAACTTTGTTAGCCAAAGACCTTCTGTGTTAGCCTGTACTTCAGAGAAGTAGATACCAAACAGGAGAGGACCCAGGACTGAACCCTGTGGTGTACTCCACTTGTCACTGGTCTGAAGTCGGATTTGGAGTCCGCTACTTTCACAGTGTGGTTCTGTCTGTGAGCCAGTTGGCAACCCATCTTGTGACATAGGGATTTATACCTAGTTTAGTGAGCTTATCTATAATTCCAGAGTGGGGGATGGTGTCGAAAGCCTTGGCGAGGTCTAGGTAAGCTGTGTGAACCACTTAACCTTCATCTGTGGCTTTGGTGACTGCTTCAAAAAAGTCAATCAGGTTTAGGAGACATGATCTGCCTTTTACAAATCCAAACTGGGTAGGGTCCAGAGTTTGGAGATTACCAATGTCTTTATCAGTTCCATGATTATACGTTCCATGGCCTTGCAGACCAGGCTCTTCAGGCTAATGGGATGGTAGTTCCCGGGGTCCGTCGTGGCTTCCCCTTTGTGGAGTGGGATAACTGTCATTCAGTGGGCACAAAGCCTGAGGTGAGGCTATGATTGAACATGGTACTTAGGTAGGGTGCCAGTTAATTCAGTAGTTAGTGTAGAACGCAGCCTGGGATATTGTCAGGTCCCATGGATGCTGTATTCTTGGCTTTGGAGAGTGTGTTTTTTACCTGTGCTGCCATGATTACAGGAACTTTGCATTCTTCCGGTATAGAGGTGGGCCCTCTAGGGGGGTGAGAGGGGGGTAAAGTTAGCACTGAACCTATCTGCTAGGATGTTGTCAATATCAGTTGGTTCTGTATATTTAGTGCCATTGTGCTGTAACTCAGAGCAGATCTGAGTGTTGCCATTGAGATTCTTGACATAGCTATAGAATGCTTTGTGGTTGTCTTTGAGTCGGTGGCAATTTAGTTTTCGTAACCAGCTTTGGAGGATTTTATGAGGGTTCTCAGCTTCTTACTGTGGTTGACCAGGGAGTTCCTCCAGTCATGGGATATTTTTTTTTTTTTTTTTTTTTTTTTTTTTGCAAAAGTTTCTTTCTTCTGTTGTAGAGTTTGTTTATGGCAGGGGACCACCAGATTGGCTTCCTTTTTTTGGAGGATAGCATCTTGGTTCTGTTAGGGATAGCATGATCCATGCACTCTTGTAAGTGCATTTGTGTAGGATTCAGCAGTCATACACAGGAGTGGCTTTTTTGTATTTGTTTGTATGTTTTCTTAGCATTTTTTAGACATATTTCACATTTCAGTCAGGCTGAGGTAATCTGTTCAGCACAGTATTTACATGTGTTGTAGGACCATCACAAAATCCATGGTGTCGTAAACCACTAAACAGGTTCTTAGTACAGTACAGACTATAACATTTCACTGGCTGAATGTGTTTTAAAAACTTGGTAGCAATGTAAAGAAGTGGGAGGTGCAGGGGGGCTTGCCCACCTGAAAAAACAGACTACATGTAATATTTACTTACTGGTTAACTGTGCATTGGATAGCCTTAGTACCATGCGAATTAGCATGCCTGCCAGTCATCAGGCATTTCCATGCCCATTTTCCCTGTCAATCACTACAGACACACCCATATCTGCGCAGAACTGAGCACGAGGTGCTTCTCAAATAGAATGCCAACATTTCATCCCAATGTAATACCACAGATACTCTAGTCAATACCCAGGGATTGTATTTAGTGATGACTGCCCATGTCAAGGGAGTTTGCTGTTTAAGCCAGGTATAAATCTCAGCTAAGACATCTGTATGATACAGAGTATAGTGACAGGGACTTTAGTCTGTCTGTGTAAGGCAATTGCTGGAGTCCCTTGATCTTCTCTGTTAGAAAACTCTGAGGTTTCTCCAGTTGCTGCAGGTGCTTTGCATGGTACATGCCAGTAGAGCCATCATACTCAATTATGGACATGAATAGTGACTAGTATAGGGTGGTTATAACCTCTCTTGCTCTAGAGGTGATGCCTTTGCTAATCAAGTGTGCTGTATAGAAAGCCTTCCTTACTACAGTAGACATATGGTGGTCAAAGTTAAGGTTGTAATCTACTTGTGATCCTAGATCCCTTACCACTTCATTGGTAAGTAGGGTATTGCTGTTAATTTGATAGTGTGTGTGTGATGATGTGAGGTAGTGCCATCTGTGTTAGGGAGAGAAGGGAAAATTATGTGTAACATATGCCAGCATAATTAGCTGGAGTTTTGTAAATAATGTTATGTCATTTAACTTTTACACTGATCTGTGCAGATGTTTGTTAAAATGTATCAGTCAAGTTGCTTGTGTTAAAAATGCATCATCAGTGGGTCTGGCTGGACAGAGAGGAGATGTACATGAATTCCAGACAGTCTTATAGGTTCATAGGTTCATACTAGGCTATCTGCCCGAGGGCATTTACAAGCCTAGCCCATCGTTTTGCGGCTTACGCCACCCCTTTAGTATGGGGAACTATACCCATTATTTTGTTGTGCCTCTGTCGAGCAGTGACACTGAGGTAATCCCTGGGGTATATCTGCGATCTCCCATCCATTGGTCAAGATTTCTCTTGAACAAGGCCAGCGAGGTGCTCTGCCTCACATGTACCGGGATTTTGTTCCACAGCATAGGGAGTCTTTGGGTGATGAATCTATCCCTCCAGCACGTCCTATTAATAGCCGTGTCGAGGTTTAAGTCTCCCGCCGTTGTGGCTCTGATGGATCTAGATTTTTTGAGGTGAAGCATATTCATCAAATCTGGGTTTGACATGGCCTTGTATGTTAGGCAAAGGTCACCTCTCAGCAAGTCGTAAGCGACTGAATAGAGCTGGAGTTCTTTCAGTCGGGCAGCATAGGATAGATTTTAGAGACCCTTTATCCTTTTGGTGAGGAACTTTTGTGGCCTCTCCAGCTGCTGCAAGTGTCGGGTCAGATACATCCCGAATGGGGCATTGTACTCAATCATTGGTCTGATGAGTGATGAGTAAAGGGAGACTATGACCTCCCTTGATCTAGATGAGAATCCCTTCATGATAAGGTGGGCAATGTAGAAGGTCTTCCTAACTACTTTAGCTACATGGGTGTCGAATGACAGACTACTATCAACCTGGGTCCCCAGGTCCCTGATAACTTCTTCTGTGCTCAGTGGATTTCCACCTATTTGGTAGCTAGGGGTAACCTTGTTTTTCCCAAAGGGTATGACTGCATTTTTTGGCATTTAACTTCAGGCCGTGGCTCTGGCACCAGTTATCCGTTTCTGTGAGACCCTTCTGAAGGATATCTGTGTCAGATGTGTTTTCTACTATGGCGCCCAGTTTGCAGTCATCTGCAAACTTTGTCAGCCATAACCCTCCTGTGTTTGCTTGTACTTCGGAAAAGTAGATGCCAAACAAGAGTGGGCCCAGGACTGAGCCCTGTGGGACACCACTTGTGACAGGTTTTGAGTCTGACATGGCGCCAGCAACTCTGACCCTGTGGGTTCTGTCACTCAGCCAGTTTGCAACCCATCTTGTGATGTATGGGTTAACATTTAAGCTGATGAGTTTTTCAATGATACCCGAGTGGGGTATTGTATCGAAGGCCTTAGCCAGATCGAGGTAGGCTGTATGGACTGCCTTTCCTCGCCAATGGCTTTGGTGACTGTTTCAAGAAGTCAACCAAGTTTAAAAGGCATGATCTGCCTTTGACAAAGCCAAACTGGGTTGGATCCAAAGTCTGCAAATTCCCTATGTCTTTATTTATGAGGTCCATTATGATCCTCTCCATGGCTTTGCAGATAAGGCTTGTCAAGCTAATGGGCGGTAATTTCCAGGGTCGGTGGAGGCACCGCCTTTGTGAAGTGGGACCACAGTTGCAGTGCGCCACTCCTGGGTGCGTATCCAGAGGTAAGACTTTGATTAAACAGCTGTCCTAGCTGTGGGTTTAATTCCTCATTGAGTTCGTGGAGCACACAGCCGGGACACCATCAGGTCCCATGGATGCTGTGTTTTTGCTTTGGAGAGAGCAGTTCTCACTTGGGCGCTGGAGATGTTTGGGGGCTGCAATCGTTTGGTATAGATATCTCTCCTTTTGGGGAGGGGAGAAGTTTGCACTGAACCTGTCAGCCAGTATGTTGGCAATGTCTGTAGGATCAGTAATCTTCACATCATTTTGAACTAGTTCTGAGCATATCTGGGAGTTTCCTCCTAGGTTTCTAACATAGCTAAAGAAGGCCTTATGATTGTCTTTTGAGTCTTTAGCTATTTTTCTCTCGAAATTTGCTTTGGATGATTTTATGAGAGCTCTTAGTTTTTACTTATAGTGATCAAGGGTGTCTTACCTTTTAAGGATTTTGCTCTATCTTGTAGTAGCTTCCTCCTTTTATTGTAGAGTTTGTTTATGGCTGGGGTCCACCAGACTGGACGCTTGCCTTTGGTACTAAGAGTCTTTGTTTTGTTTGGGATTGCCTTATCCATGCAGTCCTGCAGGTGCTGGTAGAAGGTGTTTGTAAGTGATTCAGCGGCTTGAGTACTGTTTTCCATGGCTCGGGGCCTTAAAGGAGACCACACTAGTCTTTAGAAGTGTGAAGTCGGCTTTTGAGAAGTTCTTTACTGTGGTCTTTTTATTTCAGGTGGGGTGGGATGAGGACCTCCAGCGAGATTAGTTTGTGATCTGATCTCACCAGTGAGGGTATACTTCCGGTGTTGAACATTGTGCTCCCATGTTTGTGATGATGAGATCAAGTATGTTATCTCCTCTTGTGGGGATGGTGACTAGTTGTTCCATGGCATTTGAGTTTATGAATTCCAGGAACTTTTGGGCTAGGGTGTTTGGGCTTGAGTAGTGTTCCCAGTCTATATTAGGGTAATTGAAGTCACCTAGTATGATGGTGTTTGGTGATACATTTATCCCCTCTAGTGTTTTCAGGAAGGCCATGTGAGGTTCCTGAGTTTGTGAGGGTGGCCTGTAACATGCTACAATTTGCAGAGCAGTCTTGCCTATGGTTAATTGCACCTGGATGGTCTCCGATGCATCGTGCGTTGCCACCAGTCTTGAGGTGTGGGTGTCCTTGATGAATATGGATACCCCCCCTCCTTCCTTGGTATTGTCCGGATTTTGGGGCGGAACGCATGATATGAGGTAAAACCTGATAGCGCTGGGGTGCTCTCAGGAGCCTTGAACCAGGTTTCTGTCACAGCACAGACATCGATGTTCTCCATACTGAGAAGGGCCTCGAGTGCGTGCATTTTGAGATTGAGACTTCTGGCATTGAGCAGCATTACCCTTAGTTTTTTCCCTTTTTTGTGTTCTAGGGTGGTAGGTTTAGAATTTGAGCCTTGCCTAAAAAAGGCACTATGCGGGTGGCAAGAGCCTTTGCCAATATCCGGAATCCCAGGAGTGACAGGTGCAAGCCGTCCCTTGCGAAGCAGCGTGGCTTGTCCAGCATGTCATCCCAGGCAGACAGATACTGGATCCCCTTTGAATGACACCAGTGTTTAAGCCAATTGTTAAAGCTGATCATCTTATCTCTGTATTGTGGCATCACTCTTGGTGAAGGTAGGATACTGCTCAAGGTCAGGGTCATACCTGCCTGGGCTACATAATCAGAGAGCTCCTCAATGTCTCTCTTCATGTAGTCCAAGGAGGTACGTCTCAGGTCGTTTACACCAGCGTGTACAATGACTGAGTCATATTTGTACTTGCTGTTGAGAGACCTGAGTGCTTGCGTTATGTGGCGGATTCTAGCGCCCGACAGGCAGCTTACTGTGACCTTCTCCTTACTCAGTCTGGTGAGCGGGACGTCAGTGTGTCTGACTATGGAGTCACCAATGACTAGTGTGTCTGGCATTGTGTTTGGCCTTAAGGGCTGTGACTGTTTGACACTCTGACTGTGAGGTCTATGTGTTGTGTTCTGAGGTGGTGGCTGTTTGGGTGTCTGCTTCGGTGGCCTCTGCTGTTTTGGTAGATTTTTGATCAGGGCCTCCGAGTATGTCTTTGTGTGTTTATGTGTATGATTTGAGGTTGTAATGGTGCTATGTGAGACTGGGTCTATAGTGTGTGTGGTAACCTTCTCCTCCTGACTGGTCTTGCCAGTCCTGTGTTGAGAGAGCTCAGCCTCCAGTTTGGCCGTATAGTTGCATCTCTTGCATGTATTTGTGTTTTGTGGGAGGAGGGAGAGGGTTGTCTGTGTACATGAGGCAATTGTAACATTGCCTCAGTATTCCCAGGTTCACCAGCTGAGCAGGAGAGGACACTAGCAACTGATCCCTCGACATGCTAGAAGGTTAGACAAAAACTTTAAAAAAGATTCAGGGGGATGTGGGTGACCGATAAATGGGGGGTTACCTTTTTGGGGTACTATCTATGACAAGAGTGCCGTATCAAGGTAATAAGTACTGTAGGAGCAAGTGCTAGGTTTAACAGATAGAGAATAGTCTACTTGGAGTCAAGTGGAGATGATCTTTTTAGTTATAGGATACGCTGATTAGATCAGTAGTATAGTTCGAGGAAGGTTGTTTTAAGGGAAAATTTGAAGAGTGGACTTTAGGTAGCCCGAATAGTTTAAACCTGCCTAACCGGCGCTGCCCTAGTGTGCAACAGTGGCAGCTCAGCTAAATCGTGCTAATCTTGGCGTTTACGCGTTTTATACCAGGGGGCTGGAAAAAGCTAGAAACTGGCCCAAAACGACCAATAAACTACTAGTTACTGGCTGAAACCTCACAAAACTGGACAAAAGGCAGCGCAATGCTTCCCACTCCCACTGGTAAGCAAGGTAACTTCCTCTCCCCCAAATAAGGCAAGGAAACAGTACACAGGAACTACAACCAAAGCCCAGGAATCAGCAACTCTGAAACTGGACTAAACTAGTAAAGCAGGAAAAACAAGAGATATTTTTTTTCTTTTTTTTTTTTTTCACAAAACAGGCAGAAACAGGTACAGCAAACACTTATAAATGCTATGAATCAGCTACTGCAGCTTACACAGAAGAATTTGCTACAAATACAGTCAAATAGTAACAAACAAGGATTCCAAGTGCAATATTAAGTTAAATGCAGTAAAAACAGCTTCAATGTAACAGAAAGGCAGGCGAAATACAGTCGCTAGGTATTCAGATGTGGAAAGCAACAAAAAATATACTTAGTATCAAGAAAAGTCGCTTATTCAGCTCTCTGCAGCCTGGATTACTCTGCTGGCCCACGTGGAGTCTGTGCTGAGTAGGTACAAGCTGAAAAACGCACGTTTACCGCGTTTTATACCAGGGGGCTGGAAAAAGCTAGAAACTGGCCCAAAACGACCAATAAACTACTAGTTACTGGCTGAAACCTCACAAAACTGGACAAAAGGCAGCTCAATGCTTCCCACTCCCACTGGTAAGCAAGGTAACTTCCTCTCCCCCAAATAAGGCAAGGAAACAGTACACAGGAACTACAACCAAAGCCCAGGAATCAGCAACTCTGAAACTGGACTAAACTAGTAAAGCAGGAAAAACAAGAGATATTTTTTCTTTTTTTTTTCACAAAACAGGCAGAAACAGGTACAGCAAACACTTATAAATGCTATGAATCAGCTACTACAGCTTACACAGAAGAATTTGCTACAAATACAGTCAAATAGTAACAAACAAGGATTCCAAGTGCAATATTAAGTTAAATGCAGTAAAAACAGCTTCAATGTAACAGAAGTAAGTAGACTAGTATAAGGAGATGAGGCGCAGGGCAAAGAGTGAGGTGGCGAAGGCTAAGGATAAGACATATAGAGAGTTGTATGAGAGATTGGACACTAAAGAGGGAGAAAAGGACCTGTACCGATTGGCTAGACAGAGGGACAGAGCTGGGAAAGATGTGCAGCAGGTAAGGATGATAAAGGATAGTGAGGGAAACGTACTCACAAGTGAGGAGAGTGTGTTGAGTAGATGGAAAGAGTACTTTGAAGGGCTGATGAATGAAGAGAATGAGAGAGAGAAGGTTGGATGATGTGGGAATAGTGAATCAGGACGTGAAGCAGGTTAGCAAGGACGAAGTAAGGACAGCTATGAAGAGGATGAAGAATGGAAAGGCTGTTGGTCCAGATGCCATACCAGTGGAAGCATGGAGGTGCTTAGGAGAAATGGCAGTGGAATTTTTAACCGGATTGTTTAATAAAATTTTGGAAAGTCAGAGGATGCCTGAAGAGTGGAGAAAAAGTGTTTTGGTACCTATCTTTAAGAATAAGGGTGATGTGCAGAGCTGCAGTAACTACAGAGGGATAAAATTAATCAGTCACAGCTTGAAGTTATGGGAAAGAGTAGTGGAAGCTAGGTTAAGAAGGGAGGTGATAATTAGTGATCAGCAGTATGGTTTCATGCCAGGAAAGAGCACTACAGATGCAATATTTGCTCTGAGAGTGTTGGAGAAATACAGAGAAGGTCAGAAGGAGTTGCATTGTGTCTTTGTGGACTTAGAGAAAGCATATGACAGGGTGCCTAGAGAGGAGTTGTGGTATTGTATGAGGAAGTCGAGAGTGGCAGAGAAGTATGTAAGAGTGGTACAGGATATGTACAAGGGTAATGTGACATTGGTGAGGACTGCGGTGGGAGTGACAGATACGTTTAAGGTGGAGGTGGGATTACATCAAGGATCAGCTCTGAGCCCTTTCTTATTTGCAGTGGTGATGGACAGGTTGACAGATGAGATTAGACAGGAGGCCCCGTGAACTTTGATGTTTGCAGATGACATTGTGATATGTAGTGAGAGTAGGGACCAGGTTGAGGAGACGCTGGAGAGGTGGGGATATGCTTTAGAGAGGAGAGGAATGAAGGTCAGCAGGGCTAAAACAGAATATATGTGTGTAAAAGAGGGAGGGTAGAGGAATGGTGAGGATGCAGGGTGCAGAGTTGGTAAAGGTAGATGAGTTTAAGTACTTGGGATCAACAGTTCAGAGTAATGATGAATGTGGAAGAGAGGTGAAGAAGAGATTACAGGCAGGGTGGAATGGGTGGAGAAGAGTGTCACGAGTAATTTGTGACAGACGGGTACCAATAAGAGTGAAAGGGAAGGTCTACAAGAGGGTAGTCAGACCAGTTATGTTATATGGGTTGGAGACTGTAGCATTGTCGAAAAGGCAGGAGTCAGAGCTGGATGTTGCAGAGTTAAACATGTTAAGATTTGCACTGGGTGTGACTAGGATGGACAGGATTAGGAATCAGTATATTAGAGGGTCAGCTCAGGTTGGACAGTTTGGAGACAAAGCAAGAGAGGCGAGATTGCGTTGGTTTGGACATGTGCTGAGGAGGGATTGGGAAAAGGATGCGAAGGATGGAGCTGACAGGTAAGAGGAAAAGAGGAAGGCCTAAGATGAGGTTTATGGATGTGGTGAGAGAGGACATGCAGGCGGTTGGTGTGAAAGAGCATGATGCAGAGGACAGGAAGAAATGGAAACAGATGATCTGCTGTGGTGACCCCTAATGGGAACAGCCGAAAGAAGATGATGATTACCTTTTGTTGTGGTTGGTCTTTTAGAGAATATTTTAACAGCTTGAGAGTCATTATGTTTATTTTAGTGGCACTGTGGCCACTCCCTGATAGCCTTGCTGCTTTGGTTACACTCTGCCATTAGCATTAACTGTACACAGTTTAATTGGACACCCTTAGCCTTTGCATAGCTAACTGGTGGCAGCAGTTACCCTAGAAATTTGGGCAGAAGGGGGTCACAGCTGGTAAATCTATGCCATCCTTGTGTGTGTGTGTGTGTGTGTGTGTGTGTGTGTGTGTGTGTGTGTGTGTGTGTGTGTGTGTGTGTGTGAAAACCAGATATCAAAGTGTGTCTGTGTGTGTCAGCTATTGGGACCAGGAACATGGTGCTCCAAGGTATCAAGGTGGAGTTGTTAATGGTCTGGCGAAAGAAAGTGAGTCCAACCCCAGAGCTGGAGTCTGTTCCCTGTGTGCTGTTAAGGGAAGTTGTGTTTACTGTGGAGAGCTGTGTTTGGCAATACTGTGTGTAATTATCCTTGCTCTTAGTGGCTGCCACTCACTGGTGCTAGTGGTAGGGATTGAGGCCTCTTGATTACTGTCCCAAAGTAAGAATGCCATCATAGTGTGAAGGGACATTGTTACTGAAGGGAATGATGTATTTCTTTGCATTTAGTTTGAGACTGTGACTAACACAACTGTCATTGGTCTGTGTAAGACCCTCCTGAAGTACATTGGCATCATTTGAGGATTTAATATTTGCACCCAGTTTACAGTCAAACACAAACTTGGTCAGCCACAGCCCCTTAGTTTTGGCCTGAACTTCTGAGAAGTATATACCAAGCAGTAGGGGGCCCAGCACTGACCCTGACAGGTCTGTTGGTTCATGTAGAGTCACCCACTTTGACAGTGTTTGTCTGGTCTGTGAGGCAGTTGACCACCCATCTTACAAAAAAAGGGGGGTTAAATTCAGTTTGATAAGTTTATTGGTAATGCCTGAGTGTGGGATTGTGTCAAAGGCTTTTGCCAAGTAGAGGGATGCTGTGTGCACATATTTGCCCTTGTCAGTGGCCCTGGTCACATGTTTGAAGAAATCCACCAGGTTTAACAGGCATGATCTGTCCTTGACAAAGCTGAACTGGGTTAGATCCAGTGTTTGGAGGTCCCTTATGTCTCTATTTATGAGGTCCATTATGATGCATACATTCCATGTCCTTACAGATGAAGCTGGTCAGACTTGCGGGTCTATAATTCCCTGGGTCTGTTGCTAAGCCACCTTTGTGTAGGGAAATAACTGTCATTGTTCCCCATTCCACAGGAACAAAGCCTGTGGTTAGGCTGTGATTAAATAGGGTACTTAATGGCGATGGTAGTTCATGTTTCTGTTTGTTTTAGAAGACAGCCTAGGATGCTGTCTTGTGCCGTAGATGCTGTGTTTATTGCCTTAGACAAGGCTTTAATGACATGCTGTTCAGATATGTAAGGTGGGGACAGTTGGGGGCAAGGTTTGTGATAAGTTTGGAGGGGATAAAGGAGTTAAATTTTCACCATGTCTGTCTGGTAGCAGGTTTACTATCACTGCAGGATCAGTGTGTGTGATACCGTTAGTCACGAGCTAGGCACACTCTTGGGTTTACCTTTTAGGCTACATACATAGCTGTAAAAGGCCTAATGGTCATCTTTGGATGTGACTGCTAAGTTTTTCTCAAAGTTATCCTTGGAGAATTTGACATGCGTTTGCCTGTTGAGGCTGAGGAGGGTGCTTTTCCACTGTTGGGGGCCTCGTCTTCGTTTTCTTAGAAAGCAATTTTTGCATTTGTTGCAAAGTTTGTTGATGCTGGATATCCACCAGGGTGGCTTGTTTTTTTCTTGAGGCTTTAGCTTTTGATTCTGTCAGCCTAGTCTATACACTTATACAAGTGATTGTACAGGGCTTCAGAGTAAGCTTTGGTGTTGTCACATACAGCTGGGGGTGGTGCTTGGAATGCATGTATACCTTCCCCTAGGAGAGTATAGTTTGCCTTGGTGAAACTTTTAGTCTGACTTTGCCCTTTGTGAGTTCTGATGCTATTGCCAGTTCGAAGGAGACTGATTTGTGGTCAGATTTAACTAATGAGGGTCCGATGGTTTTAGTGGTGTATCTGTTTGTCTTGTTAATGAGGACCAGATGTAGTATGTTTGTTCCTCTTGTTGGGTTTTGAACAATCTGTTCCAGGGCATTTGAGTTAATAAAGTCAAGGAACATTTGCACAAGTGAGTCAGGGCTGGAGTAGATTTCCCAGATGTTGGTGGGATAACTGAAATCCCCCTTGATCAGAGTGTTTGGCTGTATTTGGGTTGACCCTAGTTTGGTCAAGTAGGCCTTGAGCACATCATGATTCATGGAGTAGAATCTATAACTAGCTATGATTAGAATGGTGATCTTACTCACAGTAATCTGAACTTGGAGCAACTCTTTGGAGCTGTCCAGTCTGTGCCTGTGCCTTAGGTTATCTACAAGCTGCTCCTGTTCATAAAGGCCACAAGTGACAAGCCAGGGGTGAATTTACAATTTCCCATCTATTGGTCCAAATTGCATTTGTATAGGATTAGAGAAGAGTGTTGTTTCACATGAATGAGGAGTCTGTTCCAGAGAAGGGTAATCTGTGAGACACATTGGTTCCTCCAACATGTTTTGCTTATGTCACAGACAAGGTTTAGCTCCTTGGGTCAGGTAATTTGAATGCTGTTTGCTTTCTGAATGTACAGCAGATTAATAAGGACTGGATGGATGAAAGCCTTGTAGGGTAGATATAGATCACCTCACAGTAGTGTGTAGGAGACTCAGTACAGGGACAGGGCCATGATGTGGTCTACATAGGACATATTATTTACATCATGTATTCTTTTAGTAGGGAACTTGTGTTGCCACTGTAGTTAAATACATGCAGAAGGGTGCATTGTACTCAATTATTGGTCTAATGAGAGCTGAGTATAGTGGAGCTATGATCTTAGATCTGGATGCCTTGCCCTTGCTTATTGTACCAGATAGGATTTTCTCACCACCATGGCACATGGTGGTCGAAGTACAGATTACTGTCAATAAGAGTTCCCAAGTCCCTTATCACTGGGACTCTCTAATCTTGAGAGAGTTATGAATGTTGTAATTTGCAGGGGTGATTATTTTCCCAAAAGGTATAATAATGCATTTTTGTGCTCATTAATGAGTTTTAGGCCATGGTTTGGCACCAGTTATTTGTCTGTCAGAACCTCCTCAAGGGTATCTACATCCATGAGGGATTCACTGATTGCACCCAGCTTGCAGTCATCAGCCAATCTGGTCAGCCAAAGGCCCTCTACATTTACCTTGACTTCAGAGAAGTATATTCCAAACAGAAGGGGTCCCAGTATGAGCCCCATGAGGCACCAGTTGTAACAGGCCTATTGGTGGAGGTAGATTCTCCCACCTTAACTTAATGTGTCCTTATATGTGAGCCATTTGGCTATCCATTGGGTGACATAGGGATTTGTGTCTACATTAGTGAGGTTCTCTGAAATACCCAAGTGAGGTGGTATGTCAAATGAATGTGCCAGGTTGAGGTAGGGAGTATGCACTATTTTGCCCTCATCCATGGTTATAGTGACCTTCTTGAAGAAGTTCACCAGGTTTGGTAGGCCTTAACTGCCCTTGACAAAACCAAACAAGGATAGGTCCAGTTTTTCTTAAGATTTCCCTATGTCTGTGTTCATCAGGTACATGATAATTTTAAGCACGTCCATGGATGTATGATTAGACAAACCTTTGGGTCTGTAGTTCCCTGGATCTGTTGGTGGTCCACCTTTGTGTAATAGGATGACAGTTGCAGTCCTCCATTCCATAGAGATGAAGCCTGTCTGGAGGCTGTGGGTGAAAAGAGATTCTAGTGTGCCTGACAGGTCATGTTTTAAGCTATGCAGAAGGCATCCATGAATATTACTAGGGCCTAAACCAGTGATGCAGTGTTTTTTAGATCCGGAGAGTGTGGTGAGGACCTGTTCTTTAGTGTTAGTTGGAAATTAAATGGCAGAGGTAACTCCTGGGGAGTAACTGATTATCTGAGACCCATGTGGATTCTGTCTTCTGCTTATACCTTATTGTTCTTGTTAACACTTTTGAGTAAAGGTACTATTCACTGCTCTTTTATCTTGAACTTTGGTAACTATTGTATTTCTTCCTAAATAAGACCTAACCAGAGAATAAGGCTTAACATGGTTTTCCAGGGTGGTCATGATATAAGCCCTACCCCAAAAATAAGCCACAGTTAAGATCAACAGCACACAATGGACATGTTTAATTATAAACTTGATGGTTGTGATCCTTGGCCCATAAACACTGGTAGGCGTACTTTGATTGGTCAAAGTACATACAATGCGTGTAAACCGCACGCACTTGATAATGAACGGCTGTGGTTGTGTCTTCTAACAGTCTCCATTTTTTACCGCCACTCCAGTCTCGCAAGTCTTCAATTAATCCCCCCAGACAAGATGAGTCCAAAAAGTGCTATTCTGTCGAGTACAAGAAAGGAATCATGGAGGACTCCTAGGGAAAGAATCTGACGGCTTTCTGCAAAGTGAAGAAGTTATCCAAATGGTCCGAAAATGGCATGCAGCATATGATTACCTCAGTCAACAGGCCGACGTAGGAAATGCTAAGAAGTGCAAGTGTGGATCAGGTCGGTAACCATTATTTCCTGAGCTGGAAGACATCATCTGTGAATGGATTGCTAACAGGAGAGCAAAGGCTTTGGTTGTGCTCAGGGCAGATGTTCAAGCATTCGCCCTTGCAATGGCACCACTGTTAGAAATATCCCCAGAAAGATTCAAAGCATCACAACATTGGCTGGATGGCTTCCTTCAGCGATATGAACGGTCTCCAAGAAGATCAACAACACTGTTCAAGCTGGTAGATACCGAAGTTATTAAACGTGCACTTGCATTCAAGCCCTTTGTTGATGGTATTGACTTTACTAAATGCCAACTCTCCAACATGATTGCTATGGATGAAACTGCAGTGTTTATGGGCCAAAGATCTCGAACAATAATTGATCGGAGGGGTACCTCGTCAATCTACATTCCCTCCACTGATTATGAGAGTGCACATATTACCTGTACTTTAGCAATTCATTTAGATGGAAAGAAAACCCCACCTCTAATCATTAGTAAGGGCAAGAAAGATGAGATTGAATGTGTTTCAGGCATTTACGTTCTTGAAACCGAAAAAGCCTGGTGCACACAAGCAGTTATAAGAAAGTGGGTCCACGTAATGCTGCCACTTGTTTTGCGGGGTGGCGAAAGAGGCCTGCTAGTCTGGGATTCAGCCAGCACTCACCGCACTAAAGACATGAAGAAATTCCTTGCACGGGGAAGAATAGATCAAATAATGATTCCCGTAGGAGAATAGATCAAATAATGATTCCCGCAGGAATGGCTGCCCATCTCCAGACTCTTGATATTGCAATAAACAAGCCATTCAAGGACCATTTGCGCATGGAACTCAATGACTACATTGAAAATAGAATGGAGAGAAATCAGCATGGAAACTTTGTGAAGCCTAGCCTGCATTGGGTGAAAAATTCATTGGATAAAATCACTGACAGTTGTGTTGCCAATGCACTACGAGCAGGCTTCTTGGACAAGCAGTGCCCATTTAAGGAGAGCTCTTTTGCTAAGCATGACAGATTAGGGCCAATGGTTCTACAGGAAGTGGAGTTGCAAGAACTCCAGGCCGGAATTCGGGGGTTGGAGACTTATGACAGTGTTCCAGAAGAAGATGACATGACTGTATTTGGAGAACTTTTCTGATATCAGCGCAACAGAATGGATTCCTTCTGCTTTCAGTTTTATGCCCTTCCTCCAATACACATGTACTGAGATTTTTCTGCACTTTCTGTTAAGCATGAAATATTGCACTGTGAAAGCCAAGGTGTAGATATTCTGAAGTTGAAATGTTTGTTGCACTGTTTATGTAGAATTCTCACACAACTGTTAATTACCAAATAAGTATCAATTTATGTACATGAATAAATGAGTAAATGTAGATTGTTGTACGGGAGGGGTAAATAAGGCATCCCCTGATAAGCCCTCATGCTTATTTTGGCAGGGGAAAAGAGTATAAGACCTGGACTTATTTTCAGGGAAATACGGTACTTGGCCAATTAAATATTTCTGTCAAGACTTTTCTCTCTATACTTAGTTTGAGAGGTATGCTTTCAGTTGTAACCGAAATGCCACAGATTCACTAGAAATTAATATTTTTGGATATATATTCATATTAACTATTCAGGCATTTTTTTCTAAGTAGAACTAGCCAGTACAATTTTAAGTTACATGCCCACATACATACATACATACATACACATTCCATGTGAAACTGTGATTTCATTTATTTTACAAAGTAAATTAACAAGCATACAGGTTTCATGTGAAGTCAGGGTTTTATTTATTTGATTATTTTACAACTAATGACATATCTGGGCATACACCGCTTCCTCTAATGGTACAGTTTTAAGAGGTGACCAATTTATTTTTTATTTTAAGTTGTTGATGAATTGGCCTGGTACAAAAATTTTTGAACTACGGATAGAAAGTAGGATGGGGGGGTTTATGGGTTTTGTGTGCTGTCTTAGTATGACTGTGGGTAGGTGATCACTGAGGGAGTCGGGTAACATACCATATATATTGACAGATGAAGGCTTGTTGGTTAGGATACAATCAAATATGGATTTCCTTTTGGTGGATTTGTCTATATGGGTGGGGGTTTGGATAAGTTGTGTGAAGTTAAATAGGTTTAAGCTGTACTTCGGGGGGGGGGTGCCATGATAGAGGCCCAATCAATGTTGAAGTCCCCCAGGATAATTGTCTCCTGAGGGAGGGTGGTGGAAGTCTAATGTAAAATGGACTCTGAAGTGGCAATATTGTCACCTTTTCTGTAAGAAACTGGAGCCTGAAAAAAAGTGAAAAATTGGCCCAGTCCTCTAATGTGGTAAACAGATGCATATGTGTTAGCACAAGCTGCCTGTGTATGTTTGTGTCATGCCTTTCAACTTTTACTTTGGAAGTATGGACAAAGAAAAACTTATTAGGGAAAAGATTCCTTATTAGGTACTCTTACTTTGAAGTAATCAACTCAGCATTTATCTTCTTGCCTTGCTTTAGTGAGTAATCGGGGACCAGTAATTCTTTACCCTAGTCAGGAAATAGAGTGAAATTAATTGAGCATTGTTTTCTATATCTGAGACCTATCCAACTATGTTGTTTTTTCTTATCTTTCCTGTGATGGAAACTCTGGTGTTTGTTGTAATGAAGTATTCTATTATTTATCATTAAATCTTTTCATTACCATTCACTGTGGCTGGTCATTTAGAGAACACTTTTAACAGCTTGAGAGTTGTTGTTGTGTCTTTCGGCTTTTCCCGTTTAGGGGTCGCCACAGCGGAACTCCGGTCTGCTAATGATTGGTAGTTGATTTTTACGTGCCGAGTTACCAGCCCTGACGCACAACCTTCAACGAAGGTATGCCCATTCACGCATATCTCCATGCAGAAGACGCTCAAGCCGAGAATCAAACCGGACAGCGTCTTACTGTGAGGCGACAACGCTACCGCAGCACCACCACCGCGGGTTTACTTTTAACAGCTTGAGAGTACTTATGTTTATTTTAGTGACACTAGCAGCTCCTGAAAACCTTGCTGCTTTGGTCACACTCTACCATTTGTATTAACTGTACACAGTATAATTGGGCACCTTTATAGGAGCCATTGTGTAGCTGACTGGTGGCAACAGTTACCCTTGAAGTTTAGGCAGAAGACAACTCAGCTGGTAAATCTGTGCTATCCTTTCCCATGTGTGTATGTGGGTGCGAAAACTAAATATCAAAGTGTGTGTGTCAGCTACGGGGACCAGAGACACAGTGCTTGAAGGTGTCAAGGCGGAGTTGTTATGGGTCTGGAGAGAGAAAGTGATTCCATCCCCAGAGATGGAGTGTTTTCCCTGTGTGCTGTTAAGAGAAATTGTGTGGATAGCTGTGTTTGGCAGTACTGGGTATAATTAACTTTGCTCTTGGTGGCCATCCCTCACTGGTGCTAGTGATGGGAATTGGGGCTCCTTGATTACTGGCCCAAAGTAAGGATGCTTTCACAGTATGAAGGGTCATTATTTTTAATGAAGGAAATGATATTGAACTTCTTTGCATTCAGTTTCAGCCTGTGACCTAAGACAGCTACCATTGCTCTGTGTAAGACCCTCCTGAAGTACACTGGCATCATTAGGGATTCAATAATTGCACTCAGTTTGCAGTCGTCCACAAGTGTGGTCCGCCACAGCCCCTTAGTTTTGGTCTGAACTACTGAGAAGTATATAATAAACAGTAGGGGGCCCAGCACTGACACTTGTGGCACCCAGCTGGTGACAGGTTGTTGGTTGATGTAGTCACCCATTGTGTGACCCGTTTGTGACCAGTTTTCAACCTATCTTGCAAGAAAGGGGTTCACATTCAGTTTGCCAACTTTATTGGTAATGCCGAGTGTAGGATTGTGTCAAAGGCCTTTGCCAAGTTTTAGGGTATGCTGTGTCCACAGATGTGCCCTCATCATTGGCCCTGGTCACATGTTCGAAGAAATCCACCAGGTTTAACAGGCAGGATCTGCCCTTCATGAAGCTGAACTGAGTCAGATCCAGGGTTTGGAGATCACCTAGGTCTTATTTATGAGGTACATGATGATACTTCTATGGCCTTACAGATGAGACTGGTCAGACTTATGGGTCTATAATTCCCTGGGACTGTTGCTAAGCCACCTTTGTGTCACTATTTCCCATTCCGCAGGAACAAAGCCTGTGGTTAGGCTATGATTAAATATGGTACTTAATGGCAATGGTAGTTCATGTTTTAGTTTGTTTAGAAGACAGCCTGGGATGCTGTCTTGTGCCATAGATGCTGTGTTTATTGCCTTAGACAAGGCTTTAATGACATGCTGTTCAGATATCTAGGGTGGGGACAGTTGGGGGCAAGGTTTGTGATAAGTTTGGAGGGGATAAAGGAGTGAAATGTTCACCATATCTGTCCACTAGCAGGCTTGCTATCACTGTGGGATCAGTGTGTGTGATACCATTAGTCAAATACTTGGCACACTCTTGGGTCTTACTTTTTAGGCTACAAGCATAGCTGTAAAAGGCCTTATGGTTATCCTTGGCTGTGATTGCTAAGTTTTTTTTCAAATTTACCATTAGAGGATTTGACATGTTGTCATATTTGCCTGTTGAGGCTGAGGAGGGTGCTTTTTCTTTGTGTGGGCCTTGCCTTGGTTTTCCTAGACAGCAATTTTTGCATTTGTTGTAAAATTAGTTGATGCTGGATATCCATCAGTATGGCTTGTTTTTTTCTTGGGGCTCTGGCTTTAATTCCGTCTTGAACAGTCAAGTCTATACACTTATAGAAGTGATTGTACAGGGCTTCATGTGTAAGCTTTGGTGTAGTTGCCACTTCCAGATGGGGGTGGGGTTTGGAATTAATTTATACCTTCCCATAGGAGGGTATAATTTGCCTTGGTGAAGTTTTTTAGTCTGCCTTCGTCCTTTGTGAGTTGTGGTATTAGTGCCAGTTCAAAGAAAACTGCTTTGTGGTCAGATTTAAATAATGAGGGTCCACAGGTGGTGGTGTCTGTTTGCCCTGTTAGTTAGAACCAGATATAGTATGTTTGTTCTTCTTGTTGGGGGTTGAACAATGTGTCTCAGGGATTTGAGTTAGTCAAGTCACTTTTGCTCAAGTGAATTAGGGCTGAAGTTGCTTTCCCGGTTGACGATGGGATAACTGAAATCCCCCATGATCAGAGTGTTTGGCTGTATTTGGATTGACTTAACTTTGGTCATGTAGGACTTGTGCACATCATGATTCATGGAGGGGATCTCTAACTAGCTATGACCTGAGTATCAGTCTTACCCACAGTAATCTGAACTTGTAGTAACTCCATGGAGATGTCCAGTCTGTGCCTATGCCTTAGGGTATCTACAAGCTGCTCCTGTCCATAAAGGGCACAGGTGGCAAGCCAGGGGTGAATTTACAATTTCCCATCTACTGGTCTAAATTGCATTTGAATAGGATTAGAGAAGAGTGCTGTTTCATATGAATGGAGAGTCTGTTCCAGAGAAGGGTAATCTGTGAGACACATCGGTTCCTCCAACATGTTTTGCTTATGTCACAGACAAGGTTTAGATTCTTAGATCAGGTGACTTGAATGCTGTTTATTTTCTGAATGTATAGTAGATTAATAAGGACTTGATGGGTGATTTCCCTTGTGGGGTAAGCATAGATCATCTCTCAGTAGTCTTTAGGAGAGTCAGTACAGGGACAGAGCTTTGATGTGGTCCACATAGGACATGTTATTTACACCCTGTATTTGTTTAGTGAAGAACTTGTGTAGCCACTATAGCTGTTGCAAATGTCTGGTTAGGCGCATGCCAAAGGATGCATTGTACTCTATTATTGGTCTCATGAGAGCTGAGTATACTGGGGCTATGATCTCCTTAGATCTGGATGCCTTGTCCTTACTTATTGCACCAGACAGAAGGATTTTCTCACCACCATGGCACGTGGTGATCAAAGTTCAGATTACTGTCAATAAGAGTTCCCAAGTCCCTTATCATTGGGTCTACTCTAATTTTAACAGCGAGTTATCAATGTTGTAATTTTCAGGAGTGATCATTTGCCCAAAGGATATAATAATGCATTTGTGTGCAATGAGATTTAGTTAATATTTAGCACCAGTTTTTTCTCCGTCAGAACCTCCTCAAGGATATCTACATTGATTGATTGTGCCCAGCTTGCAGTCATCAGCCAATCTGGTCAGCCAAAGGCCTTCTACATTTACCTTGACTTCAGAGAAGTATAATCCAAACATGAGAGATCCCACTATGAGCCCTGTGGGGCATAATTAATAACAGACCTATTGGTGGAGGTGGAACCCCCTACCTTAACTAAATGTGTCCTATATGTGAGGCATCTGGCTATCCACTGGGTGACACTGGGATATGTGTCTATATTAGTGAGTCTCTCCAAAATACCCAAGTATGGTATGTCAAATGACTGTGCCAGGTTGCGGTAGACAGTATGCACCATTTTGCCTTCATCTATGCCTCTAGTGACATTCTTGAAGAAGTTCACCAGGTCTAGTAGGTGTTAACTGCCCTTGACAAAACAAAACAGGGATGAGTCCAGTTTTCTTAAGATTTCATACATCTCTGTTCATCAGGTCCATGATAATTCTATCCGTGACCACGCATGTAAGATTAGACCAACATATGGGTCTGCACTTTTTTGGGTCAGTTGATAGTCTACCTTTGTGTAGTAGGCTGACTGTTGCAGTCCTCCATTCCATAGAGACGAACCCTGTCTGGAGGCTGTGGTTGAAGAGATTCTAGTGGGCCTGACAGGCTATTTCAAGCTATATAGAAGGCATAATGTGGAAGAAAGATACTCTGACAGTTCTAGTACTGTAGAAGCAGTGGGTCTTATAAAGAATCCACAGTCTTATTTAGATATGTTACCAATACATGTAACTCCATACGGATTGCAGGAGGAGTCATTACTGGGCACATTGCAGGTGCTGCAAAGAGCACTCCTGGCTGACATCAAAGACTGAAACAGTACTAATTTTATGAACTTTAATCACACTTTGAATTAGGAATGGGGTCCATTCCCATCATGGTATTAGAAACCCAAAAGATTTGCAGAAATTAAAAAGTCATCCATGGATATTGTTAGGGCCCATTAATGCAGTGTTTTTTCGATGTGGAGAGTGTGGTGAGGACCTGTTCTTTAGTAATAGTTGGAAGCGAAAAGGTAGAGGGTATTTGCTGGGGAGTAACCAGTCATCTCAGCGCCATATTGATTCTGTCTTCTGTTTGTACCTTATTGCTCTTGTTAACACTTTTGAGTAATACTGTTCACTATTCTTTTATCTTGGACTTTGATAACTGCTTCAACCAATTAAATGTTTCTGTCAAGACTTCCCTCTCTATACTTACAGTTTGAGAGGTATGCCTTCAGTTGTAAATGAAATGCCATGAATTCACAAGAAATGAATCTTTTTTTTTCTTTTTTGATTTGCATATATATTCATAAGTAGAAGTAGAACTAGCTAGTGCAATTGTAAGTTACATTCCCACATATATATAAAAGTAAACAGACACACATTCCATGTGAAATTGTGATTTCTTTTATTTTACAAAATAAATTAAGCAGACAGGTTTCATGTGAAGTTAGGGTTTTATTTGTTTGCTATTTTACAACCAATGACATATCTAGGTGTACATATCTATTTTTGATATAATGTAACAGCTGTACAGTGAAAGTGTAAATTGCAACTGAGAGCAAATGTGATACTTTGTGGCAAACAGACATCTTGCTGATCAGTCATGGCAATGCAAGACATCTGTAATATACACTCATTAGTTTTAAGGAATACAATTGCACCTAAAAATAAAAATAAAAATGGAGCCATCCTTGTGTATGTAACATAGCCACTCGAGTACACATCTTATTTACGTTTACACATTTTACATACATGTACATAAATTAGTTTGTTAGGCATGAGCACTACTGCCATTCTAGCTTGTAAATGTAACAGAACAGTCATTTCCATATAAGTGAAGAAGACATTTTTAAAAAATTCAACAGTAGTGAGTGTTACCGTAATGTAATTAGAAATGTTATTCCATGTGTCAGTCAGTCTTACAGAGAACAAGTTACTATATGTCTAATTCCTGTATCATCTTCTAGACAGATCTTTTAAAGATTCTTTATTAATCTTTGGTAACTCCAGACATCCATAGAGGCAGTTGTCTTTGATTACTGTGTACTTAAGCTTTCCACTTAAATAGCAATATGAGATGAGTGAAACGTTCAAATATTCAATCATTTGTAATAACTTAAACTTTCATATCCATAAATGCCCTTGGTATGTTTTCACTGTGCTCTTTACAATTTACTCATGCTAATTTTATTATAAGATTTCTAAAGTATTTGGGTCTAGTGTACTTGCACTCCATTATTTCTGATTTCCTAGACTATATTAATCTTTTTTTTTTTTTTTTTTTTTTTGCAGGCTATAGTTGTAAAAATGTATCATTAACCAATTTGCTAATATGATAAAAAAAAAAAAAAAAAAATCAAAGCTTTATGTGCTAATATACCCAGGTTCTTAAATGAATCCATATTGTAAGTCACTGTGTGCTGTATTAAGTACTTACCCTTCAATCTATATCAATCAAATCTCAAAGGTATCTTTCAGTCCTACCATATCTTGTATGTTTATATATTGTAGTTACGAGGGGGGGCATAGCCCTCCACAAGGTGGTGCAGGGGGGGCGGGGCGAAGCCTCCCTACTAGCATCGTGAAAGTAAGTTATTTTTCTTTTTTTTTTTTTTTTTTTTTTTTTAACTTACTTGATATGTTCGACATTTCAAATGTCTCGTATGGTGTCGGCCATATGGTTGTCTGGTATATCAAGTAGACACAAGCACACAGACGGACACGTGCGCACACACAGACACGCACGCACACACAGACGCACCCATTTCAGTGTTGTCAACGATTTTGACATAGAAGGAAAAGATGTGAAAAAGGACTAGTCCCAGAACAGAATCTTGCGGTACACCACTGATGATCGGTTGTAGTGGAGATAGGTGTCCATCTATATAGCCACTTGGACCCAAGCTATTATGTCTTCATATTATTAATAGTGGCTCTAATTTGTAGATGATTGCTTTGGTGGACAGACAGAAGTTGGTGCTTTTTGGTTAAAGGTCCACTTTATCAAACAGATGTTTTGCTGGATATATGCTTCATTACAAGTAAGAGGGATGTGTAGAAGGTGTGATTGTGTTTCTGTTTCCTAATGTGTATGGGTTAGGGTTAGAGTAAGGGTCAGGTAAGGGGATGAATTAAGTGTTTACGATTGTGCGTGTTTAGGGTTAGGGGATAGATTAGTTCGCAGGACAGATGGAGTGTGTGTGATTGTGAGTGTTTAGGGTTAGGGGATAGATTTAGGTTCATAGGTTCATAGGTTTATACTAGGCTATCTGCCCTAAGGCATTTATAAGCCTAGCCCAAATTTTTGTGGCTTACGCCACCCCTTATATGGAAAAATACTGTGCCCATTAGTTTGTTGTGCCTCTGTCCAGCAGTGACACAGAGATGATTCCCGGGGTAAACCTACGATCTCCCATCCACAGGTCTAGATTTCTCTTGAACAGGGTCAGCGAGGTGCTCTGCCTCACATGGACCGGGATTTTATTCCACAGCATAGGGAGTCTGAGTGATAAATCTATCCCTCCAGCACGTCCTATTTATATCCGTGCTAAGGTTTAAGTCGCTTGCTCTAGTGGTTTTGGTGGATTTGGATTTTTTGAGGTGGAGCATGTCCATTAATTCCGGGTTGGACATTGCCTTGTATGTCAGGCACATGTCACCTCTGAGCAGACGGTATGCGACTGAATAGAGCTGGAGTTTCTTCAATCTGGCAGCATTTGACAGATTTTGGAGTCCCTTTATCCTTTTGGTGAGGAACTTTTGGGGTCTCTCCAATTGCTGCAGATGTCGGGTGAGATACATCCCGAATGGGGCATTGTACTCGATCATTGGTCTGATAAGTGAAGAGTACAGGGGAACAATGACCTCACTAGATCTGGATGTGAATCCCTTCATGATCAGGTGGGCAATGTAGAAGGTCTTTCTAACCACTTTAGCAATGTGAGTGTCAAAAGAAAGGCCACTGTCAACCTGGGTCCCCAGGTCCCTGATAACCTCTTCTGTGCTTAGTGGATTGCCACCTATATGGTAGCTTGGGGTTACCTTGTTTTTCCCGAAGGGTATGACTATACATTTTTTGGCGTTTAACTTCAGGCCATGGCTCTGGCACCAGCTATCTGTTTCCGTGAGTCCCTTCTGAAGGATATCTGTGTCTGATGCACTTTCCACTATGGCGCCCAGTTTGCAGTCGTCTGCAAACTTTGTCAGCCAAAGTCCTCCTATGTTGGCCTGTACTTCTGAGAAGTAGATGCCAAACAATAGGGGGCCAAGGACCGAGCCCTGTGGGACACCACTTGTGACCGGCTTGGAGTCTGACACAGCGCCAGCAACTCTAACCCTGTGGGTTCTGTCCTTAAGCCAGTTTGCAACCCATCTTGTGACATATGGGTTTACATTTAAGCTGGTAAGTTTTTCTACAATACCCGAGTGGGGTATTGTGTCGAAAGCCTTTGCAAGGTCAAGGTAGGCTGTATGGACTGCCTTTCCTCATCAGTGGCCTTGGTGACTGTTTCAAGAAGTCGACCAAGTTCAAAAGGCATGATCTTCCCTTGACAAAGCCAAACTGGGTCGGGTCCAATGTCTGCAAGTCCCCTATATCTTTGTTTATGAGCTCCATTATGATCCTCTCCATAGCTTTGCAGACTAGACTTGTTAAGCTTATGGGGCGGTAATTACCAGGGTCCGTGAGGCGCCGACTTTGTGGAGTGGGACAACAGTTGCCGTCGCCACTCCTTGGGCATGTATCCTGTGGTAAGGCTGAGATTAAACAGCTGCCTTATGTGCGGGTTTAATTCCTCATTTAGCTCGTGTAGCACACAGCCGGGGACACCATCCGGTCCCATTGATGCTGTGTTTTTAGCTTTAGAGAGAGCAGCTTTCACCTGCGCATTTGAGATGTCCGGGAGGCTACACTCGGCTGGGATAGTTATCTCTCCTTTAGGGGAGAGGGGTGAAGTTTGCACTGAACCTGTCTGCCAGTATGTTGGCAATGTCTGTGGGTTCAGTGATTTTTGTATCATTTTGGACTAATTCTGAGCATATCTGGGAGTTTCCACCCAGGTTCCTAACATAGCTGAAAAAGGCCTTATGATTGTCCTTTGAATCCATGGCAATTTTTCTCTCAAAATTGGCCTTAGTTGATTTTATGAGTGCTCGTATTTTTTACTAATAATGATCAGGGTGACTTCCCTTTTATGGATTTTGTTCTATCATGTAATAGCTTTCTCCTCTTATTTTAAAGTTTGTTAATGGCTGGGGTCCACCAGACTGGACGTTTGCCCTTTGTGGAAAGAGTCTTGGTTTTATTTGGGATTGCCTGATCCATGCAGTCCTGGAGGTGTTCATAGAAGGCATTTGTAAGGGCTTCGCAGCTTGGGTTGTGGTTTCCACTGGCTCAGGGGCCTTGAAGGATACCACACCAGTCTTGAGTAGTGTGAAGTTTGCTTTAGATAAGTTCTTCACTATGGTCTTTTGTTTGGGGTGGGGCGGGATGTGGATTTCCAGTGAGATTAGTTTATGATCAGATCTCACCAATGAGGGATATACTTCCGTGTGGAGCATTTTGTCCCCATGTTTGTGACAATGAGATCTAGTATATTTTCTCCTCTCGTGGGAACAGTGACTAGCTGTTCCATGGCATTTGAATTTATGAACTCCAGGAACTGTTGGGCTAGAAAGTTAGGGCTTGAGTAATGTTCCCAGTCTATATTCGGGTAGTTGAAGTCACCCAATATGATGGTGTTTGGAGATACATTTATACCCTCCAGTGTCTTCAGGAAGGCTGTGTGGGGTTCCTGAGTTTGAGAGGGTGGCCTGTAGCATGCTACAATTTGTAGAGCAGTTTTGCCTATGGTTAGTTGCACCTGGATAGTTTCCGAAGCTTCGTGCGTTGCCACCAACCTGGAGGTGTGGGTATCCTTTATGAATATGAATACAGCCCCTCCTTTTGTGGTGTGGTCCGGGTTTTGGGCCGGAACGCATGATATGAGGTAAAACCTAATAGTGCCGGGGTGCTCTCAGGAGCCTTGAACCAGGTTTCAGTTACAGCACAGACTTCGATGTTCTCCATACTGAGAAGGGCCTCGAGTGCGTGCATTTTGAGATTTAGACTTCTGGCATTGAGCAGCATTACCCTCAGTTTCTTCCCATTTTTGTTTTCTAGGGTGGTAGGTTTAGAATTTGAGCCTTGCCTAAAAAAGGCACTATGGGGGTGGCAAGAGCCTTAGCCAATATCCAGAATCCCAGGGGTGACAGGTGCATGTATGTGCTTGTATGTGACCATGTGCATGTGTGTGATGTGAGTCCCAACTGTCTTCTGTAGTGGTAGTGTTATAGAAATAGCTTTTTTTTTTTTAAGTTTAAGATGCAGGTTAGAGTTAAGGTCAGCGTTATCATGCGTTAAGGTGGAGCATGGGGGCTTTGCTAGTTATAATGGATCTAGTAGTCTAAAAACTCTTATACATCCATAAACCAAATAGCCCAGCTATAGGACCATAAATGTAAATCCACTCCAACAAATAAATGCACATGGTGGAGGGATAGATTTATACCACAGTGCTTACCCACCTCTTTAGAAAAAACTAAGTCTCTAAGTTAAACAGTATGACACACTGTCTGTCTTTAAAAAAAGATAACTGGTTGGACATTGAATAATTCATCCTTGGTATGAATGGCCTGGCCCTTATCAAAAAAGGAGGAAAGCCCTAAGGGTGGGCACTGGGAAAGCTAAAATGTCCTTGCAGTTCAACTGATTTGAAACTCTTAAGAGCCTATGACATTTGACTGTTTGTATGGAAGCAGAGTTAGCGGGCTTAACATGCTTAGGTCTGCTTCCCTGATGACTCTTGGGTGACCTATATGGAGTTTGCAGTATGTGGGAGTACAGAAGGAGTATGTGCTGTCATGTCTGCACTGATGGCTGAGATGTTTTACAGTGTGTCTAGAAGACTGACAAAAGGTTTATGCATGGTATTTTTATAGACAGTATGTGCACTTGTGAGTGCATTTGAAGACCATAACATGTTTACATGAACATGATGACTACAAAAAAATTTAAAGTATATCAGTCAAAATACTTTTTACTTTTGTGTTTCAGGCCATCTTGAGATGCCAGTTTCTGTAAGTTTAACCCAGCTAATACATTAAGAGCTTTTGGTTCTTATCAAGAAGCACCACAAAAGGATAAAATGGTGCTAAAATGAACTTATAACCAAGTAAAAAGCACCACAGTCGAGCTGGATATAGGCAAACAGTTTATTCAGTTCCAGACACCGAACACAAAGTAAAAAGACCCACACTTAACTCTGTAAAAGTACAAGTAACATTTTCGTCATCAACTTCATCAGATAAATTTCACAATCCCATAATTCCCTTTATATAGACACACTAATTACAAATGAACTAATTAAATCCAATTAATCAATGTAAACAGGATGTCATTAAAAACTGTCCTTATATGGTCATGTCAGTATTATTTTAAATCCATTTTACTTTTAGTTGATGAAAATCACTTTCATATATTAGAAAACACATATTCTTAAAATTGATTTTAAAACATTTTTTTAAATTGTCATAACTTACATTAAAATAAAATTTATTTAAACTATAAAATTCATTTAAAAATACAAAAGGTATATACAAAATAAATTTATGTTGTAGTCTTTGGCTCCCTCATGTGGCCCAAATCCCACATACCATCACAAGTCAAATAAAACTGTATATAATTTATGTTCTTAATAATAGCAGCTTTTTCTATAGATTTAAAGCTTGGCTGATCTCAATTTTAAAACTGGAGCTAATGATATCATGTCATTAAGACCCGGAGGTCTATTAGCTTCTAGTGATAGCTGCCAGTATAGTTCCCTATATTCAACTAGTGTCTCCCATATATCTCCCCTGGGATCCATATGAACTACTTCCAACACAAAAAATTGAAATACTGATGTTTTACATACCATGCTATGTTTGTAAAGTGCATTATTTTCACATTTATTTCTGATATCATACATATGTTCGTATATTCTTTGTTTTAATTTTCTTTCACTTTTACCCACATAGTACGAATCGCATTCTTTACATATAGCTAGGTATGTTATGCCTTTTGTGTTACAGTTGACATAAATATCCAGACTTAATTTCCTTTTCCTTGCTTGTAAAAAAATGGACTCTCCAGTTTTTAAATATGAACAATAGTTGCAGCAACCACATTTATATAGACCTTTTCTAGTTCTTGTACTTTTGTCATAGTTAATATTATGGGTTGCCTTTGTCCAGCATGTTCTTAATAGTGTTCCCTCTACGGTATATGTACGTTAATGGTTTTTCAAAAATGTTTTAAATCTGATATCTTAGAAAAATTATTCCATTCTCTATCCATAACCTTTCTTACTACACTTGACTGTCCATCATAATTCATAACAAATCCCATATTATAATCCTTATTAGAATTATCTTCTGGAGTGTCCCCTGCTTCTATATAAGGAGATGTTTTTCCTATAATAGGAGCAAATCTGCCCTTTCTTTCAATCAATACTTCATTCAATAATGTATCAAATAAATTGCTAGGATATCCCCTATTCATGAATAATTCCTTTAATTTAATACATTAATTTGTAAAAATTTCATCTACTGAAGTCATTCTACTCATCCGAACCAACTGGCCTTTCAACACTCCCTTCTGATACAAAGGATGTGAGCTAGTGAAGTGTAGATAAGAATTTGAGTGTTTCTTTTCTGTGTATTTTAGATACAAAATTTCCATTGTCTTTCTTGATATTGACATCTAAATATATTAGTTCCTGTGTGCCATATTTGTAGGTGAAATCCAAAAAATTAGTTGTTCCATTCAAATATTCAACAAATTTCATGAAATTGTCTGGATTTCCTGTCCACAAAAAACATAAATCGTCAAGAAACCTTCCGTAGAAGGTCCAATACTCACTAAAAGGAGAAGTCAGGAGAAAATTGTTCTCCCAATAGGCCATAATGATGTTAGCATAAATGGGGGCACAATGTGCCCCCATGGCCACTCCTTTCTCTTGCTTGAAGTACTCTCCTTGAAAAAAAATAAAATTATTTTTCAACACTATTTTCATCAGGGTCAATATTGTTCTGAACTCACTTGAGGTAATCTCTTTAAAACCAATTAACTCAAACTATTCCATACCAACGTCATGTGGTATGCTAGTGAATAGGTCCACTACATCTAAAGTGCCAAAGGCCAACTTTTCACTGTATAAAGAGGGATTTAGTCTCCTGAGAAAGTCCCATGAAACTTGTAATATGTTAGGGTTGTTCAACACCAACCCCTTTACCTTAGTATCTATATACTTAGCTAAAGGTGCAGTCACTGAGCCGTTAGCCGAAACGATGGCTCTAAGTGGTGGATCATTACTATTTTTATGCACCTTAAGAATTCCAAATATAGAAGGGACTTTTGGTTTTTCAACGGAAAGGTAGCTAAATCCAAAGAAAATAGCTTGGTACGTAGTAGTACATTCAATCCACCACTGCACCCCCAATTGAGGAATTTTGAACTAAAACTTGAAAATGAATTCAGGACCAGTTTGAAAAAACAATTTGTACACCCTAACTTAACATCTTCTGAGCAGGAAGTTTTAAATGTTTTAATAAACAACAAAAATTTAAGGGTGATGAAATCGGACAAGAGTGGGGATGTAGTATTTATGGATTGTATTCAATATGAAGGTAAAATGATGGAGATTTTGAGTGACACTGAAAAATATTCTAGAACATCAATTAATGAAATTAACATTGCATATAGGAAAATACAGTTAGTATTATATGACTTATTAATTGAAGGATCTATAGATATGCAAACTTATAAATATTTGCTTGTTGAAAAACCAAAAGTCCCTTCTGTATTTGGAATACAGTATACATGTATACTCCCCAGGTATTTAAGAAGCCTACTTTATTTAAACCTAAACCAACCAACAGTTTAATGAAAATTCCATACATTATCAAATATACAAGTGATGTAAAATGTTTAGAAAGTATTATACGTAGGAATTGGAATATACTAATGACTGATACTTCAGTAGCCAATCTAGTAGGTAGTCATCCTACTTTTTTATATAAAAATTGTTCAAATTTGAAGCAGATCTTATGTAAAGATCACTTTTTAGATTTTAAAAACGCTACTGTAAGCCTAGGAACTGTTCCATGTGGTAATTGTAACAGATGAAATTACATCTGTTCTGATTTAACTTTTACTCATCCTACTTTGAATTTCACTTTTCACTTTAATATTTCAGCTACCTGTCAAACAAAAAATTTAATATACTTAGCCACCTGTACTAAGTGTACTGCCTTTTATATTGGGCTCACTAAAAGGAGATTAGCTGATCGAGTCTATGATCATCTGTATGAAATTAGGAAAGGCTCAGACACTAATGCTTTAGCTCAACACATAGTAAAGCAAAGAGACCATACATTTTTATTTAGAGTGTTAGAAGTACTAGTCTCAAATCCTAGGGGAGGAGATGACAATAACAACTTGGCATTAGCTGAACTGAGATGGATCCTAAAGTTTAATGCTCACAATCATCCAGGTTTAAATACCTCTGTATCTATCAAACCTATTTTAAATAATAGGAAACGTTAATGATGTTGTATTAAGATTTCCTCACAATATTTCCATATTCGCCACATAATGTCATTATCTGTCTATATGTTTCTGATTATAAGTATGCAATATATATCTTTTTACACTATGGGTTGCAGCATATTTCTTTATGTATTAATATTGCAACAATATAATTTTATCTAGTATTCAGTTAACATATACATTTAATTACTTAATGTTATTCTCTTTTAAGTCTTGTTTTAGTCGCAGCATATTCATGTTTTAATTTAGTCAGTTATGCATTGTTAATACACATAGTAAATAGTATATACATATATATATACATTTTTTTAAAAAAATTCTTTTTTTGAAAAAACACCTTTTAAAAAACCACTAAGAAAATTTCTATATACATGTTCAATTAGACTTAATTATTTAGGATACTTTAAATCTATTTTTATTAGTATTCTTAGAGAATATTTATTATTTAATCTTTAGTCGATTAAATTTGCCACATTAATTATTTTAATATTTTATTAGTTATGTAGTTATGAAATTAAATGTAGTTATTACTACAATCTATATTTTATAAAGTTAGACTATGATTTATTTCATGTCTAAATACATTCACACTTCATAATTATTAATTTAGTGGTGGATACTATTTCGTAATTCTTGATAGTCCTAATAGGAATTTTTAGAGTTATCCTAAATTTCATTGTTAATGTATATGATTATTTTTTATATATATATATCATATATTTAATATTAATTGTTACTTGCAGTTTTTAAATATTAGATGTTATGTGATCCTATCTCACCTACATTCTGACTGATGGGTTCTGAGCCGATCCCTCGGCTCCGACTCGGCACGCTTATGCCAAAGAGCGAAGTGTCTTATTGGCTGAGCTTACTATATCCCAGGATGCACCACTACCAGTCCCCCAGATCTCGTTTGCCGCTAACTAGCAAAGACGTGGTCTCGAGCTGGCTGAGCTAAGTAGTGTTTTTCACTAACTTTTTCTGTCAGGAATTTTCTAATTCTATAACAAAAAGCTGTTTTAACAGCTATACCGTACTTTTTGTGTGTGACTGGTATTTTTGTGGAAAATTTTGCGTGTGGTTGTGTGTTTGTTCTGACTAAAGGCCCCCTTGAATTGAAGGGCCTTTCCCTGTCAGTCAATTGTTTTTCAAATCCTTAGGGGTTCTAGGATCCCCTTTAGTTATTTTTTCTGTAGTTGTCGGACTGTCAATCTTACTCGGCAACCGTAAGCTAATCATTGTAGTGACAGTCATTTAAAAAAAAAAAAAAAAAAAAGTGTGTTTTTCTGTGATAGAGTTACTGAATTTGTTGCTATAATGTCTCAGGCTCCTAGGCCTTCGGGCTTTAAGAAGTGCACTAAGTGCAGTTTTAAAATGTCAATCACAGATGACCACTCTCTCTGTGTATATTGTTTGGGCGCCAAACATTTGCAGGAGTCCTGCAGCGTGTGTCACGCGTTTTCCTCGAGGGTCCTCCAAGAGGGGAAAAATAAACTTATTTTGAAAGGCCTTATAAAACCCTCTTTTGAAGAAGCATTAGCGTCCTCTCCTTCTCCTGCTAAAAAGAAAAGGGCGTCTGCTCCGACCAGTCCGTCGGACCCGACCGCCAAAAGATATAGGCAGGCTTCTCCTTCGGCTCCACGGACTTCGGAGCCGAGGGTGGAATGGTCTGCCTCGATGCCTCCAGTCTCGACTCCTCTGGGTTAGGAGCCGACGGCTGGGGCATCGAGAGGCGGGTCACCTTCATCGGCTCCACTGATCTCGGAGCCGATGAAGGTTGTCCGCTCAGACACTTCCTCCTCGGCGCCGAAGTCCTCTTCGGCACCGATGGAAATTGGTTTGGACACTCCTTCGGCGTCGATAGTTATCGAGTCGCCTCGGAGCCGGTCCCCTAGTCCCTTGGAGCCGTTGGAGAGACCTACTCGGACCCGTTCGGTCTCCTCCAGGTCATCGAGGATGTCAGATTCGGACATAGACAGGGTGCTCCAAAGACTGTTCCAGTCCCCAGTCTTTCAAAAATTTGTTTCGGCTCCAACCCAATTGGCTTCGGAGCTGATAGCCCACTCCATTGCCATTCCTCCTCCGACCGCTTCGGCTCCGTCGGAGCAGGTGCTGATGGAGCCAGTAGAGATCCTGGGGTCGGCTCCGACCCTTACTCCAACCCCAGCCTTCGGGTCCGAGTTTAGCACACGGACTTCTTCGGCTGGACCCGAGGGTGACGTTTCGGGACCAATGCTGTCAGTTCCGAGCCTCCCTCTCGGTGCTTCGCCGGGCGTCCGTCTGCTATCATGGCTCGGGACCGGACACTCCCAGGATTCTGGGGTCCGGCTTTCAGAGCTATGAGGAGTGCCTTGGCCAAGTCTTCTTCGCCATCTCTACGGCTTTACCGGCACCTTCCTGGGCATGGAGACTGGGTCTTTGGCAGTTCCCCTGTCTCTAGGCAGCGGAGCCCCGGGGCCTGAGGTTACCCCCACTGGGCGTTCCCCTCCTCCTGAGGGTTCTTGAGTTGTCTTGGAAGAGCCCCCAAGGAAGAGATCGTGCAAGAGGAAGCACGTGGACTCCCCCGACGAGTCTCTTACATCGGACACTGATCTTGATGATGCGGAGGGGTCCCCAAAGTCGTCCTCGGATGATGTCTCATTTGCAGACATTCTAGAGATCCTTAAGCAACGAGGCGGCTGGAATTCCAAACCCCCCTCCGTTGATGAGTCAGTGTTTCTCAAGGCCTTCGGGGCTCAGCCCTCCGCCTCCTGGGTGTCTCCGCCCTTCGACGAGCTCCTAGATTTGGTTTGTCGGAGGGCGTGGGAACATCCAGATACTGTGGAACCAGTGCCTTCTCGCCCTAACAAATTTTTGTCTGCCCCACCCGACAAGGAGTTCTTAATGAAAGGCGTGGCTGTAGATGCCATGGTGGTGGCATCTGCTACCCAGCAGGACGTGGCAGAGGCTTCAACGTCCGTCCATCCTTCTAATAAGGAGTCTAGGAGCATGGACCGTGCACGGAAGCGCACCCTGACTTCAGCGGCCTTTACTCTGAGGTCCCTGAATTTGGCACATTTCACCAGACTACAGAGGGATCTGGTCAAGGAGCTCTCAGACTCCCTCTCAGGTAACCTACCTGAGCAGCTAGCCCAGTCGGTTAGCTCTCAGTTGGCTATCCTTACCTCGATTTCTAACTCGTCCATGAGGCTCATTTCATATGCGGCCGAAGGCGGCAGAGGCAGGCACAGGCGTGGCTCTCGGAGACAAGCCTGGCTCCGTTGTGTCATTTCGGAGGCCTTCAAGTCTTCCTTTGCCGACGCTCCCTTTGATGGGTCCTCTTTGTTTGGACCCAAGGTAAAAGACACTCTTACCCGCTGTGAGCAGGAGGGAAAGACTTTATCTGCCGTAGGAGCACGTTATTCCACTCCCTTCGGCCTTATCCCAAGGCTAAAAGAGGAGGGAAGATGTGGTTCCATAAATCACAGAAATTCTTTCCCCAACAGCAGGAAGATTCCCCTTCCAGAGGCAGAGGACGGGAAATTATTCTGGGAGACGCCGTCCCAGAGGCGGCAGAGGCCCCCGCAACACTGGAGACCGCGAGTCCTTTCGTGGCTCTTCAGCCTCCCACACTCCATGAGGGATTGCCCGGCTGTGCTGCTCGAGCCAGTCGGGTGCCGTTGCCAAGCACCTAAAAGCCTGGGAGTCTATTACTCAGGACAGATGGGTGCTTCGGATTATTGCCGGAGGTTACACCATTCCCTTCACACACTCACCCCCACCGTGAAAAAAATCCCGGACCCACCACCCAGTCAAAGGGAAATTGCAGCCGTAGAAGCTTCAAAGCTGCTAGAAAAAGGAGTCATCCAACAGGTCCCCACAGACCAGATCGGATCCGAAATTACTCAAGGTTCTTTTAGTGCCAAAAGACAGGGGACCTGAGACCCATTTTGGATCTCAGCAAACTAAACCAGTCCGTCATGAAGTCCAAATTCGAATGGTCACTTTACAATCCATTCTCCCATTGTTGGAGAAAGATGTTTGGATGTGCTCCATAGATCTCAAGGACGCCTATTATCACATACCGATACATCAGGCGTCCAGGAGGTATCTGCGCTTCAGCCTGGGAGACAGTCATTTCCAATTTTGTGCTCTGCCCTTTGGTCTCACCACAGCCCCAGGGTGTTCACCAAGTGTTTGGCAGTAGTGACTGCTCACCTGAGGAGTCTCGGATTCCAAGTGTTTCCCTATCTGGACGACTGGCTCCTGACTGCCACCACCAGGCATCTACTACTAGAGAACCTACAAGCCACCATCTCCTGGGTGCTTCCCTGGGAATTACATTCAACTGGTCAAAGTCTGTCTTGCTGCCTTCTCAGCGCATAAGATTCATAGGAGCAGAGATAGACTCAAAATTGATGCGAATCTTCCTTCCTACCGAAAGGATACAAACATTACGAGGTCAAGTCCGAGCCCTGCTTCTAAGATCCAAAGCCCCAGCCAGGTTGGTCCTGCAACTTTTAGGTTCAATGTCTGCCACGGTTCTCCTAGTTCCTCTGGCAAGATTGCACATGAGGATTCTTCAGTGGCTGTTATCGACACAATGGTCCTTTCAGGATCTCCCCCTCAATCATCACATACTGATTACAGAAACGTGCAAACGGGACCTCCGCTGGTGGCTTCTGCCATCCAATCTGAATCAGGGAAGACCTTTTGTTATGCCCCCTCCGGTAGCCACCTTGACGACGGATGCCTCCCAGACGGGGTGGGGGGGGCATTGTCTGGGCAGGTCATTTCAGGGTTCTTGGCTTCCAAACGAAACTTTTCTCCATATCAATGTGTTGGAAATGAGGGCTGTACTTCTGTCCCTACAAGCCCTCCACAACTTTCTCCCTCAAGGCATTATCGCTATCCACACAGACAACATGTCGGTGGTCTGGTATCTAAACAAACAAGGAGGGACCAGATCTTACCCCCTTTGCAGAGAGGCCATGAGGGTGTGGGAATGGGCAGTGGCTACCAACCGCTTCCTGGTAGCGACCCACATTCCAGGAAAATCCAATGTATTGGCAGACAGACTGAGCAGGACTATTCTCTCTCCTCACGAGTGGTCCCTGAACGAAACAGTAGCAGCTCAGATTTTCAAAAGATGGGGCATTCCCTGATCCGACCTGTTTGCAACACCACAAAACACGAAGTGCAAAGGTTCTTTTCCTTGACCCAGCGTCAAGGGAAGCAGCTACGGATGCTCTAGTCCAACCTTGGCCAACAGGACTGCTTTACGCTTTCCCTCCGGTTCCACTCCTTCCCAAAGTCATCCAGAAAGCTTCCCAATTGGGGTCCACAATGATTCTAATTGCTTCGTACTGGCCTCGTCAGGTATGGTTCCCCTACCTACAGAAATATGCTCTGGACGGTCCTTGGTTTTTGGATCTAACTCCGGACCTTCTGATTCATCAGTCGGGACAACAGCACCAGTCCCTTCACACTTTGAAATTAACAGCTTGTCTCCTCCACTTCCGACTTTAGTCAGAAATCACACCTTGGACCCGGAAGTTATTCACATTTTATCTTCAGCCCACAAACCCACCACTAAGAAATTGTATCACAGTAAGTGGAAGAGGTTTGCTATCTGGGCTCAACTCAGGGGCTTAGACCCTATTACGGCCCCGATACCAGAGGTCTTGAAATTTTTAACATCCTTGTTTAATCAAGGACCTTCAGTCTCTACTATTAAAGTCCAACTAGCAGCTATCTCCAAATTTCACGAATCCATAGACCCACTGTTGACGAGTAGCAGATTATGTAAAACTTTCATGAAAGGTGCTGTGCTTTTAAGACCCCCAGTTTTTCATCCTGCGCCTCCGTGGGATCTTGATTTGGTACTTCGTGCCTTAACATCTTCCCCCTTTGAACCGGCTGCTACATGTGAGTTGAAATATCTGTCTTGGAAAACTGCCTTCTTAATTGCAATTACCTCTGCAAGAAGAGTTTCAGAACTTCAAGCCCTATCTATCAAACCACCGTATTTGATTTTTCACAAGGATAGAGTATCACTTAGGCCTAATCCATCTTTTGTTCCAAACGTTTGTTCTAATCTCTGTCTCCAACAATCTCTAGAGCTACCAGTTTTCTTTCCAAAATTTTCAAACAAAGCGGAATACACCTTGCATAAGTTGGATGTTCACAGGCAATTGCGCTTCTATCTAGACAGGACTCAACAAATTCGAAAAACAGACCAATTGTTTGTGTCCTTTTCAGATAATAAACTGGGTAAAACCATCACTAAAGCTAATATTGCCAAATGGATTAGAGATTGCATAACTCAGGCTTATTCCTCTTCAAATAAGCAACTTACAACATCTGTCAAAGCTCACTCTACTAGAGCTATGGCTACCTCTATTGCATTTCATTCCAAGCTCGCTATTTCTGAGATTTGTGCTGCGGCTACTTGGTCCAACCCGCACACTTTCATTTCCCACTATAAATTGGATGTGGCATCTAAAGGGCGAGCATCATTTGGTTCCACGGTACTCAGGAGTGTTTTCCAGTCAGCCAGCCAGGATTCAGGTGCTAGGGACGCTGTCCCATCAGTCAGAATGTAGGCGAGATAGGATCACATAACATCTTTTAGTTATATACTCACCATAACTTCAGATGTTTGGGATCCATCTCACTACATTCCTAATACCCACCCTCCTTCCCCTGCCTTGGAGATCAGAAGAGATTGAGCGGTTTGAGTTCTACTGTTTTTATCTTGTTTCATCTGACGATGTTATATAAGCAGTGCGTGCGTGTGTGCATGTATGCGGACAAACTAGATCTGGGGGACTGGTAGTGGTGCATCCTGGGATATAGTAAGCTCAGCCAATAAGAGACTTCGCTCTTTGGCATAAGCGTGCCGAGTCGGAGCCGAGGGATCGGCTGCGAACCCATCAGTCAGAATGTAGGCGAGATGGATCCCAAACATCTGAAGTTATGGTGAGTACATAACTAAAAGTTATTAAAATATTTGTTTTAATAACAGTTACTAGCGTTTTAAAAAATTCTTTACATATATATTCCACAGAGTTTATAGTAACTAACAGCAATTATTGCAGTCACTAAATAGCTCCATTGCTTGAATTAAAGTTAATAAACAATGTTGCTCTTCCTTCGTAATGATATTCAGTGCAATTTAAGCTGTTTACACCTCAAATATTCTTGGACTTGTTTTGGATTAAAAACAAGTATTATATATCATTTTAACATTGTTGCTCTAACTGCTGTATAACTGAGAAGCTTAATATGCTGAGTGAGCACTTGACATTATGTGCCTTAGAACAAACTGTATAGCGATACTATCACCATGTAAATATGTATATTTCCCCGGCTCGCAGCCGAGGATTTTTCTGCTTACAGAAATTATGTGTTTATTTTTGTGTGAATATATTTTTATATATTTTCACATCTTGCAATTTAGATGGAAATGATTATGTCAGAGTATAATAGCTATAAACTATGAAATTGAAGTATCTACAAAAAATGCATACGCCCACCAAATTTCGTTAGAGTAAGAGCACTCTGAACGTTGATTGACAGTTTCCCTTTAACTGCTAATTGCTATAATCAATTAAACTAAGCCTGTTATTAATTGTTATACTATTTAAACTCTGTTTGTGGGAGTAATTATCATCTGAGGAAGCGTGGTTGTTTCCACGCGAAAGCGCTTATCTTTTACCCACTGTTATCTAAATTAAAGAACTCGTTTTATTATACAGCTATTACGTTTACTGGCTTATTCTTTGGTCTATTGCCTGCATACTTTCTTGTTATCTGGATACATCGTGGTAGAGATCAGGTTCTTGTGTTTAATTATTGAACTGTTGTTTTGTGTTTCCTGGTCTCCTGAAGTTGCAGTTATTTGGTTTTTTGAACGTTTATTCTGTGTGGTAACTGCTCTACACGATGGATTCTCCCGGTGTGGAGTTTGAATACAGACCGGAGTCGAGGGACAACTCAAGTATACCTAATGGATTGCTACATTGCGTCTCAAACCCTTTATTGGCTCTGGAACTAGGTGGGTCTTCTATTGAGTTAGTAACCACTTTACCTGAAGAAAATATTGCTGATTTTAACAAGACTGTTAAAGACTTTGAAGATAAACTATATTTGTTGCAAAGGTACGCTTGGCAGAGGCAGCACCTTGAAGCTTCCTTGCACTATCGCATTGTCCCTAGAGGAATGTGAGTTTTTTGTATGCCGTCCTATGGAAATAATCATCCGACCCTTTTAAAAAAAGTGGCAAGATTTAAACATAGAACAATGTTTCAGATATATGACTCTACTGAATGAATATTTTTCACCACTTGAAATTAAGCTACGCAGTGAAATAGACTCTGTATATAAAAGTTTATGTGAAAAGTATAAATCTGATTATGCCAAAAACAGACTACAGACTATATTTTCACAAGTAAGCTCTTTTAGTGATAAATTAAAGCAGATTAAGCTCAAAAAATTACAAAGAGACTTTAATGATTTTCAAACTGGTCAAATCTTCGTTTGGCCAAGGTATAATATCACGCAAACTCGTGAACAAAAGCCGATATCTTCTACGCACACAATAGATGACGTCATTCACCATGTTATTCCTGTCTTGACTGTTGAGAACTCTGTTCTACCTTCTCCGCTTACAGCGGAAACAAATGTACCTAATGCAGCTGGAAATGAACTTCCTAGACCAACGGCACCTTCTGCTACACCGCCTCCTAATCAGCTAGCGTTTGTCAGCACGCCTACTGACTTTCAACTAGGAGCGAGACCTAAAACAGCACAAGAAGCAAATTGTTTTTTACCTTACCCGATAAAACAGCAATTCCAAGGGAGAGGACGCTCACAAAGCAGAGGACCAAGGAAACGGAAGATATCCGAAGAGAGGTACGGAACAACACGAAGACAGAAAATGTGACTGAATTATTTGTTAATTTATCTTCTTATGATATGGACTCATCTGATGCTAGTTTAATTAACAAAGGTCTTAATTTTATTCCTGCACAATGCAGTAACTTAGCTGAGGTGTTATGTGATTTACATATTTTCTGTAGAAGTATTGCTCTGAAATTGTTTTTTAAAAGTACGTCTGTTAAACAGGATGGTAGTTTAACACACACTGACCCTATGTCTTTAAAGTGCAAAAGTAATTTTTCACCTCCTTTATCATTTAATCTAGAATGTTTCCTAAAAGCCTGTGAGAAGGATTTCTACCAATTATTCTCTACTCAGAAGAAGAGGATAGCCTATGTAAATTTAACACCTAATGAAATGAAATCCCTCAAAATTAAAACAACTCACTGACATAACCTTTAGACCTGCAGATAAAGGTGGCGGAACTATTATTATGAACACTGCTAACTATGTTTCATTAATGCTAAATATGCTGTCAGACCCAGATACTTATAGAATAGTTTCTCAGAAAGAAATTGACTCTATAGTCATAAATGTGCATGAAACTTTACATGACTTACTTATGTGCAGGCAGATTTCTCCTGAATTCTATAGTTATCTATTCATAGAATTTCCAACTATTCCCATGATAAAGGGTCTACCAAAGATTCATAAACAAATTGAACCTCTACCTCTTAGACCTATAGTTTCAGGTGGTAATTGGGTTACTGCAACTATATCTACTGCTATTGAAAAATTTCTTAGACCAATAGTAGATACAGTCCCATCTATCCTGAAAGATACTTATCAACTTCTGGGAAGTATTAATGATTTGACTCTAGATGTTAGAAATAATGATTATATTTTAATAACACTTGATGTAAAAAAACTTATTTACTTCCATTCCCAATGAGTTGGGACTGGAGGCTATTAGAGAGCTGTTAGTCAGGGACACTGCCTTTTCTGGAGATAAGATAATCTTGATCTGCCAATTGCTAGACCTGGTACTTAACAATAACCTTTTCATGTTTGATGGCAAAACGTATTTGCAGACATGGGGGGGTGGCCATGGGCACCCCATGTGCAAATACGTATGCAAATTTGGTGGTTTTGAATTGGGAAAAGGAACATTTATTTAGTAGTCCAGAGTTTGAAAAAATTAAATTCTACAAGCGTTTTGTAGATGATGTCCTTTTAATATGGCAAGGCACTCTAGAGGAATTCAAACGATTTTTGTACTATTTAGAATCTACCACTACTTACTTAAAATTCACAATGGAAGCCTCTAATAAATGTGTTAATTTTCTGGATGTCTCACTTACACTTGATGAACAAGGTAAAATTACATCATCCATATTTAGAAAGCCGACTTGGACTAATACATTACTTCAATATAATAGCATGCATCCGAGGCACATGTTCCCTGGAATCATTAAGAGTCAATTTATCAGGCTAACTAGGTTGTGTCAGAATAGTAAAATACTAGAGCTGGAAATCAATAAATTAGAAACACTCTTTTTGAACAGAGGTTATAATATTGGCCTAATTAAATCTATTAAAGATGAGGTTTTATATTCTTCAGTGACCACTCCCCAGGTATTTAAGAAGCCTACTTTATTTAAACCTAAACCAACCAACAGTTTAATGAAAATTCCATACATTATCAAATATACAAGTGATGTAAAATGTTTAGAAAGTATTATACGTAGGAATTGGAATATACTAATGACTGATACTTCAGTAGCCAATCTAGTAGGTAGTCATCCTACTTTTTTATATAAAAATTGTTCAAATTTGAAGCAGATCTTATGTAAAGATCACTTTTTAGATTTTAAAAACGCTACTGTAAGCCTAGGAACTGTTCCATGTGGTAATTGTAACAGATGTAATTACATCTGTTCTGATTTAACTTTTACTCATCCTACTTTGAATTTCACTTTAATATTTCAGCTACCTGTCAAACAAAAAATTTAATATACTTAGCCACCTGTACTAAGTGTACTGCCTTTTATATTGGGCTCACTAAAAGGAGATTAGCTGATCGAGTCTATGATCATCTGTATGAAATTAGGAAAGGCTCAGACACTAATGCTTTAGCTCAACACATAGTAAAGCAAAGAGACCATACATTTTTATTTAGAGTGTTAGAAGTACTAGTCTCAAATCCTAGGGGAGGAGATGACAATAACAACTTGGCATTAGCTGAACTGAGATGGATCCTAAAGTTTAATGCTCACAATCATCCAGGTTTAAATACCTCTGTATCTATCAAACCTATTTTAAATAATAGGAAACGTTAATGATGTTGTATTAAGATTTCCTCACAATATTTCCATATTCACCACATAATGTTATTATCTGTCTATATGTTTCTGATTATAAGTATGCAATATATATCTTTTTACACTATGGGTTGCAGCATATTTCTTTATGTATTAATATTGCAACAATATAATTTTATCTAGTATTCAGTTAACATATACATTTAATTACTTAATGTTATTCTCTTTTAAGTCTTGTTTTAGTCGCAGCATATTCATGTTTTAATTTAGTCAGTTATGCATTCTTAATACACATAGTAAATAGTATATACATATATATATATATATATATATATATATATATATATATATATATATATATATATACATTTTTTAAAAAAATTCTTTTTTTGAAAAAACACCTTTTAAAAAACCACTAAGAAAATTTCTATATATACATGTTCAATTAGACAATTATTTAGGATACTTTAAATCTATTTTTATTAGTATTCTTAGAGAATATTTATTATTTAATCTTTAGTCGATTAAATTTGCCACATTAATTATTTTAATATTTTATTAGTTATGTAGTTATGAAATTAAATGTAGTTATTACTGCAATCTATATTTTATAAAGTTAGACTATGATTTATTTCATGTCTAAATACATTCACACTTCATAATTATTAATTTAGTGGTGGATACTATTTCGTAATTCTTGATAGTCCTAATAGGAATTTTTAGAGTTATCCTAAATTTCATTGTTAATGTATATGATTATTTTTTATATATATATATCCTATATTTAATATTAATTGTTACTTGCAGTTTTTAAATATTAGTTATTCAAATATTTGTTTTAATAACAGTTGCTAGCGTTTTAAAAAATTCTTTACATATATATTCCACAGAGTTTATAGTAACTAACAGCAATTATTGCAGTCACTAAATAGCTCCATTGCTTGAATTAAAGTTAATAAACAATGCTGCTCTTCCTTCGTAATGATATTCAGTGCAATTGAAGCTGTTTACACCTCAAATATTCTTGGACTTGTTTTGGATTAAAAACAAGTATTATATATCATTTTAACATTGTTGCTCTAACTGCTGTAAAACTGAGAAGCTTAATATGCTGAGTGAGCACTTGACATTATGTGCCTTAGAACAAACTGTATAGCGATACTATCACCATGTAAATATGTATATTTCCCCGGCTCGCAGCCGAGGATTTTTCTGCTTACAGAAATTATGTGTTTATTTTTGTGTGAATATATTTTTATATATTTTCACATCTTGCAATTTAGATGGAAATGATTATGTCAGGGTATAATAGCTATAAACTATGAAATTGAAGTATCTACAAAAAATGCATACGCCCACCAAATTTCGTTAGAGTAAGAGCACTCTGAACGTTGATTGACAGTTTCCCTTTAACTGCTTATTGCTATAATCAATTAAACTAAGCCTGTTATTAATTGTTATACTATTTAAACTCTGTTTGTGGGAGTAATTATCATCTGAGGAAGCGTGGTTGTTTCCACGCGAAAGCGCTTATCTTTTACCCACTGTTATCTAAATTAAAGAACTCGTTTTATTATACAGCTATTACGTTTACTGGCTTATTCTTTGGTCTATTTCCTGCATACTTTCTTGTTATCTGGATACATCGTGGTAGAGATCAGGTTCTTGTGTTTAGTTAAGTATATAGATACTAAGGTGAAGGGGTTTGTGTTGAACAACCCTAACATATTACAAGATTCATGGGACTTTCTTAGGAGACTAAATCCCTCTTTATACAATGAAAAGTTGGCCTTTGGCACTTTAGATGTAGTGGACCTATTCACTAGCATACCACATGACGTTGGTATGGAATGGTTTGAGGAGATGTTAATTGGTTTTAAAGAGATTACCTCAAGTGAGTTCAGAACAATATTGACCCTGATGGAAATAGTGTTGAAAAATAATTTTATTTTTTTTCAAGGAGAGTACTTCAAGCAAGAGAAAGGAGTGGCCATGGGGGCACATTGTGCCCCCACTTATGCTAATATCATTATGGCCTATTGGGAGAACAATTTTCTCCTGACTTCTCCTTTTAGTGAGTATTGAACCTTGTACGGAAGGTTTCTTGACGATTTATGTTTTTTGTGGACAGGAAATCTAGACAATTTCATGAAATTTGTTGAATATTTGAATGGAACAACTAATTTTTTGGATTTCACCCACAAATATGACACACAGGAACTAATATATTTAGATGTCAGTATCAAGAAAGACAATGGAAATTTTGTATCTAAAATACACAGATAAGAAACATTCTCAAATTCTGATCTACACTTCACTAGTTCACATCCTTTGTATCAGAAGAAGGGAGTGTTGAAAGGCCAGTTGGTTCGGATGAGTAGAATGACTTCAGTAGATGAAATTTTTACAAATTAATGTATTAAATTAAAGGAATTATTCATGAATAGGGGATATCCTAGTAATTTATTTGATACATTATTGAATGAAATATTGATTGAAAGAAAGGGCAGATTTGCTCCTATTATAGGAAAAACATCTCCTTATATAGAAACAGGGGACACTCCAGAAGATAATTCTAATAAGAATTATAATATGGGATTTGTTATGAATTATGATGGACAGTCAAGTGTAGTAAGAAAGGTTATGGATAGAGAATGGAATAATTTTTCTAAGATATCAGATTTAAAACATATTTTTGAAAAACCATTAACGTACATATATCGTAGAGGGAACACTATTAAGAACATGCTGGACAAAGGCATCCATAATATTAACTATGACAAAACTACAAGAACTAGAAAAGGTCTATATAAATGTGGTTGTTGCAACTATTGTTCATATTTAAAAACTGGAGAGTCCATTTTTTTACAAGCAAGGAAAAGGAAATTAAGTTTGGATATTTATGTCAACTGTAACACAAAAGCACAATATACCTAGCTATGTGTAAAGAATGTGATTCGTACTATGTGGGTAAAAGTGAAAGAAAATTAAAACAAAGAATATACGAACATATGTATGATATCAGAAATAAATGTGAAAATAATGCACTTTACAAACATAGCATGGTATGTAAAACATCAGTATTTCAATTTTTTGTGTTGGAAGTAGTTCATGTGGATCCCAGGGGAGGTATGTGGGAGACACAAGTTGAATATAGGGAACTATACTGGCAGCTATCACTAGAAGCTAATCGACCTCCGGGTCTTAATGACATGATATCTTTAGCTCCAGTTTTAAAATTGAGATCAGCCAAGCTTTAAATCTATAGAAAAAGCTGCTATTATTAAGAACATAAATTATATAAAGTTTTATTTGACTTGTGATGTTATGTGGGATTTGGGCCACATGAGGGAGCCAAAGACTACAACATAAATTTATTTTGTATATACCTTTTGTATTTTTAAATGAATTTTATAGTTTAAATAAATTTTATTTTAATGTAAGTTATTTATGACAATTTAAAAAAATGTTTTAAAATCAATTTTAAGAATATGATGTGTTTTCTAATATATGAAAGTGATTTTCATCAACTAAAAGTTAAATGGATTTTAAAATAATACTGACATGTCCATATAAGGACAGTTTTTAATGACATCCTGTTTACATTAATTGATTAATTGGATTTAATTAGTTCATTTGTAATTAGTGTTTATATAAAGGGAATTATGGGATTGTGAAATTTATCTGATGAAGTTGATGACGAAAACGTTACTTGTACTTTTACAGCGTTAAGTGTGGGTCTTTTTACTTTGTGTTCGGTGTGTGGAACTGAATAAACTGTTTGCCTATATCCAGCTCGACTGTGGTGCTTTTTACTTAGCTTTTGGTTCTTGCTGAAGTTCATCATTAAAATAAATGCATTTGCCCTTATCCCAACATGTGTTTCTACAACTCTCCTCTTGGGCAGCTGATATTTGTGGTTCCCCAGGTTTTCACTGAAATTATTTTTTTCACAACTGTTCCAAGTCTATTACAACCTTATAAATAGGGCACTTAAAGCTGTATACGTAAATCATTTCCTACAGATATCAATCTCCTCTGAAAATTTATAGTTCCTTTAAGTTTCTTACCTTAACTAAAGCGTTGACTAAACAAATAAAAATAGCTGAGTGTAATTCTCAGTTTGTGGTAAGAGAAGCCTGAGTTTGCATGTTAATTATTGTAAAATTGTTATAGGCATTCTTGTTAAGTGTCTTCTTATCTTGTTATCTTGGAGATTGGATTAAACAGTGGGGTGCCATCAAAGGTGAAAATGGTCCTATCCAACTTGATGAGGTGCTAAGTGCATTAGTTTCTGGCTTGGCACTGACTTTCATTTCATTGAATGAGAGGTTTAAATGCTGAGCTGTTTTAAATGTCTTATGCATTTCAGTGTATGTAGTTTTCTGAATGTGTTAACCAGTGTAATCTATTCATACATTCATTACAAAGTAGTAAAGTTAGATATTGTCTATGCGTCATGTGGAGAGAAGTCTTGTCTAAATTGTTTGGGGGTGGGTATGCTGTTTTATGTAATAAGTGTGAAACTATACAGAATTACACTCAGCTGTGGAACTCACAGACACAAGGGAAGATTGGATAAGAAGTTAGTGCTGCCGTTTTTTTTTTTTTTTTTTTTTAATTAAATTACTACTTTTTTAAGAATTTTACTTTTGTGGTTGGTAACAGTGGGATTATAAATGACTGTCATGATTTGCTGTAGGTGACTTGAATGTTGGAGTACGTTTTGTAGATAGTGGTGATATTCTACTGTTTAAACTGATCTGTAGAGTCTGTGCAAGTCATCTGGAGAGACGGTCAGCTTTGTAGGAGATGGTTGCTCGAGGAATTAATGGAAGTTGTTTACACTTCAAACTTGGACATTACAGGTAAGTGAACATTTTTAAGTATGGAAGATTCTGATTTAAACTGTTTGCTGTTGATGGCATCTTTTGTGTTTGGTTTCATTACTGGAGAAATTTAAGTGGACAGTATGTATTTAATGTACTAGTTGTTTCCATGCTGCATGGATTATAAAGTCCAAAGCTTTGTATTATAGGTTTAATTTTTTTTATAGGTTGCTAGTTTTCCTGCACTCTGAGTGTGCAGTAATTTCAGTGTGTGTTTGTGATAATGGTGGATTGTTATTTACATTGCTAAATGGCTATTTTTTCACTGATTGTTTGGGAGTCTGGTTTTCTATGAGGTTTACCATATTCTTTTTGCTTGGAGCTGCAGGATTTTAGCTCAGCTGAGAAGATGTGGTCATTGTTGAAAATTTTAGTGTGTCTTAATATTTAGTTATTTCTTATACAATATTTGTTGTGTTTTCCTTTTGTGAATAGCGACAATAATTTTAGAATTTGTTTTGTTGAGGAGTTGTGAAATAGGAGTTGTCACTTCATCTCCTGGTGCTGTATGTGGCAGTGATTATGGCCATGTTCTATTGCTCAGATACTCTGTAGGTTTTCCTGCTGGCTGTACTGAAACAACGGTCCACTTCCCATAAGAATGTGGCTCCAGTGAGACATTCTGATGCATGTTTACAAGCCTACTGAAGGATGCTACAGGTTAGTGTACATTTTTTATGTATGAGATTATTTAAAATCTTTCATTATTCATGTCAAATCTTGAATTTGGAGTATATGTTGTGGGAAGAAATAAGTATGAATGATGTATTCAGTGTATTGTTGTGTCATGTTTTGTGTATAACATGTAGGTTCATAGGTTTATACTAGACTGATAACCACCAGAGTCTACACAAGTCCAAAATCGGGTATAATTCATGCTTGTAGGAAAATAACAGGATTTTCAACAACATGGATTTCCTAAAGACTAAGAAGTATGAAACTCTGTCTGACATTACAGACTGACTGTAATCTTCAGTGATTTACCAAAAATTCACAACATTTTATAAGGAGAAATATAATAACGTGGTAAAATCAGGGATAGTTGAGCAGTATAAAGTAGTTAATCCCAGTAGTATTGCTTTCATATTTTTTCAGTCTGATGTTTGTTGTGGTAAGGATGGCCAGTTATTTCCACAGATTTCCTTATCTGGGTGCAATTCTTGTTTTTCATTTGCATAGTTGTTGCAATCACAAGTTGTGATATTGTATTATATTATATTATATTATTATATTATATATTATATATTATATTATATTATATATTATATTATATTATATTAGTGGGGTGTAGGCAGAGGAAGCATTTTTAAGGACAAGGTCAAGCATGATATTTGTTTACTGATGTCTGATTACTGGGAAAGTCTAACTGGGTGGGTGTCCATTTTTATTGGTGGCCCAGGGAGAAGTTTCACAGTATTTCAAACACTTTCTGGAAACAATGTTAAAAGCCTCAAAAATAAAACAGAACATCTACAGTTTAAATAATTATAACAAATAGGACACAATGTGTCAAACTTAGGTAAAACAAAGACAGCTTATAAAACAATAATTTAGCTCTATATTCTGTCCTTGAAAAGGCGGTTCAGCAAACGGCATATACATCGAAAATGCCATTCAGCAAACTGTTCATAGTGAGATCATGGTACAGTGTGGGGGGGGGTAGCACAGCCCCCCACAAGAGTGGGTTAGCTGACTGGCATTTTCGATGTAAATGAAGTTCACTGGACTGCATTTTCGAGGACATAATATAGACCCGAATAATTTAATTATTAGAGAAATTTTAGACCGTTTTTAGAAGTTAAAGTTAAACTGGTGTAATACATACAGGAATTGCAATATGAAGATAGGGAAATAGTAAGTTATTACAATATCTTGATAAAGTTAGGAAGTAAATGAAAATGGGGAGTAAGGAGCTGTTAGTTATGACCAGGAACTTGTTAATATTTAGGAATATCGTTATCCTGAGGTCGAGCAAAAACAGAGACAGATTTTGGCTAAGGGGGGGGGGGGGTATTGACCTGATGGATATAGGTAAGGAGTTCCATGCCTTACCAACATGGTACAAATATAGATCATGCCCTGCAGGTTTGATAGGGTTGTGGATAGAAAGGTTTTTCCTCACTGAATCATAATGGAGTATGAACCTAGTTGTATAGAATGGTATTTAGTGATAGTCAAGCAGATGATAGCTAGCTAATGTTGTCAGTGGGAAGAAGCTCTGTATATGTAAGTTGAAGGGTTGAAGGGTTAGTTCTAACCAATTTAGACTTTCAGTGCTATACAGCAGTGGGTTCTGAAAGGGGCATTTGCTGCAAATTTAGCCACTTTATTATAGCATTGCTCAAATTGTGCTTTATGTCCTTCGTGGAAGATACTAAGAATGGGTGCTCCTTAAATTATTGAGGGGAGGTGCTAAGTAGTGGTGAGTGTCGCTTTAGTTGTCTTGGTGATAAAGAATTTGATCTCTCTAGCATTCCAAGTTTTTGGTGAGTTTTTTTATGCAATTTTGTATGCGCATGTGAAATGTAAGATTATAGGTTTGGAGGTAAGGTAAGTACTAGGCTAGCTGCTCTTGCAGGCCACTTTATCTAGCTAATTTCCCTTTTTTGTTTGAAGTAACCTATCCCACTTGGTTGTAGATTAGCCTAACCTGTTCCATGGTTGAACATGACGTATTACCCATAATGAGAATAACTGGGATCATCCACTAAAAGTATGAAAGGTCACACCAATAGAAAAGAAAAGGCACAAGCAGAGTAAGGGACCACAGTATTATGCTGTAGCACAAGTAAAAGCCGTTTATTCCTTATAGGTTAAAATCACACATTCACATAAGCGCTTTTGTCTCTGTTAATTCAGAGACTTCTTCAGATAACCAAAATAGACAATAAACCATTTTTTATATAAAATCTAATCAGTTATGTCATCAGTACTACAGCACTTAATTAGTACAACAAGCCTACCAGCACACTCAGTACATTACATATGCATGACAGAATTAAAGCCAAATTGCAGATGTTCTTCGTCTTCCATTGCTGCAGTCCTGACTATTGGGTATAGTCCGCGTCCAGTCGGCCCGAATACCAGAGTATAAGGCTGACGTCGGTCAGGGCGCATTAGACTGACGTCAGTACGTCAGGGTACTACGCGCATGACCGCCATATCCTCAGTCTTTTGCCGCATGGTCCGATGCAGAAGCAGTTTTATGAGTGCAGGTTGGCGATTGAAATATTTCAAACCGAATTTCAGACCGAAACAGAGTTGGCTAAGTACCCGTTGGGGAACATTTTGGTTTTTCTTGCCTCAGTATTTTACCGGATGTCAGAAAAGTGAATAACTGTATTTCTTGTGGGAAACAGATACCGCATAGGGATTATCATACCTTGTGTATACCTTGCTTAGGGCCTGAGCACGACGCTGTTGGTTGCCGCTCTTGTGCTAGGTTTAACAAACGCACTATTAAGAGGGAGGTTAGACTGTGCCAGGTTAGTGTTTGGGAACGCTGTAATTATAAAATGCCGCCGGATGCT
>NC_056735.1:1164029179-1164045771 GCF_019279795.1 Protopterus annectens | reverse complement strand
GTTCAGGAGCAGCTTGTAGATACCCTAAGGCATAGGCACAGACTGGACATCTCCATGGAGTTACAAGTTCAGATTAATGTGGGTAAGATTGACACTCAGGTCATAGCTAGTTAGAGATCCCCTTCCATGAATCATGATGTACACAAATCCTGCGTGACCAAAGTTAGGTCAATCCAAATACAGCCAAACACTCTGATCAATGGGGATTTCAGTTATCCCATCATCAACTGGAAAAGCAACTTCAGCCCTAATTCACTTGAGCAAAAATGCCTTGACTTTGTTAACTCAAATCGCTGAGACACAATGTTCAACCCCCAACAAGAGGAACAAACATACTATATCTGGTTCTAACTAACACGACAAACAGATGGACCACCACAATTGTCGGACCCTCATTATTTAAATATAACCACAAAGCAGTTTTCTTTGAACTGGCACTAATACCACAACTCACAAAGGCAGACTAAAAAGCTTCACCAAGGCAAACTGTACCTGAGGGATGGCCACCAAGAGCAAAGTTAATTATACACAGCATTGCCAAACACAGCTATCTACACAATTTCCCTTAGCAGCACACAGGGAACACACTCCATCTCTGGGGATGGAATCACTTTCTCTCTCCAGACCCATAACAACTCCACCTTGACACCTTCAAGCACTGTGTCTCTGGTCAAGTAGCTGACGCACACACTTTGATATTTAGTTTTCGCACCCACACACACACACATGGGAAAGGATGGCACAGTTTTACCAGCTGAGTTGTCTTCTGCCTAAACTTCCAGGGTAACTGTTGACACCAGTCAGCTACACAATGGCTCCTATAAAGGTGCCCAATTATACTGTGTACAGTTAATACAAATGGTAGAGTGTGACCAAAACAGCAAGGTTTTCAGGAGCTGCTAGTCTCACTAAAATATGCATAAGTACTGCAGTGGTGGTGCTGCGTTAGCATTGTCGCCTCACAGCAAGATGTTGTCCCGTTCAATTCTCAGCGAAAGCGTCTGCTGTGTGGAGACATTCGTGGAAGGGCGTACCTACATTGAAGGCTGTGCATCAGGGCTGGCAACTCGGCATGTAAAAATCTTCTGCCAATCATTAGCAGACCGAAGTTCCGCTGTGGCGACCCCTAACCGGGAAAAGCCAAACAGACACAACAACAACTCTCAAGCTGTTAAAAGTGTTCTCTAAATGACCTGCCACAGTGAATGGTAATAAAAAAAATTAATAATAAATAATAGAATACTTCATTACAACAAACACCAGAGTTTCCATCACAGGAAAGATAAATAAAAAACAACATAGTTGGATAGGTCTCACAGATACAAAAAACAATGCTCAACTAATTTCACTATATTTCCTGACTAGGGTAAAGAATTACTGGTCCCTGATTACTCACTAAAGCAAGGCAAGAAGATAAATGTGGAGTTGATTATTCCAAAGACAAGATGAAGTCTCTCTTTCTCTCTCTCTCTCTCTCTCTCTGTGAATGGTGGATATGTCACTCTGTGAATGTCTGAGGTAACTCTCTGAGAATGTGAGAGATATTTACCTCTCAGTTTCCATGGTTACTGCTGCTGCGAGAGTTCTGAGCTATCCCTCACTACTATCTAGAGAAATCATTGCAGAACTACATCATTTCATGTCACCTGACTCTGTTACATGACATACCCAGAGCTTTGTTAAGATCTGATGCAACATCTGAAAGTTATAAAACAATTTCAAAATCAGCTGGACTGAGGTTAGTTAAATCTAACTATGTCTAAAATTCTTGTATATCCCCCTCCCTGTCCAGCAAGACCCACTGCTGATGCATTTTTAACACAATCAACTTTACAAATACATTTTTAACACCACCATCTGTACAAATCCGTGTGAAAGTCAAATAACATAAAATTATTTACAAAATTCCAGCTCATTATACTAGCATTTGTTACACTACTTTGCCCTTCTCTCCCTTGCACAAATGTCACTACCTCATAACATCATACACGCTATCAAATTAACAACAATACCCTATGTATCAATGGAGTGGGCAAGGGATCACAAGTAGATTGCAACCTTAACTTTTAACCACCATGTGTCTACTGTAGTAAGGAAGGCTTTCTACATAGCACACTTGAGTAGCAAAGGCATCGACTCCAGAGCAAAGGAGGTTATAACCCCCCCGTACTCATCACTAGAGTCTATATTAAAAAATCGAATGGAACTAATGTCGAACGACCAGAATATCAAAATGGCCGTTGAAATAACTTGGTTTTGTGGGTGGCGCCCCTCACTAATTATATATACCAACTCTGAGATCACACTACAGTGAGGAAAGGGCAAAATTTCTGATCCTCACTGTACCTCAATCTCACAAACCAGAACTCGATAAACGGCCGTTTCGACATGCCGGCCGTTCAACATTAGTTCTGTTCAGTTTTTTAATATAGACCCCATCACTATTCAGACCCATAATTAAGTTTCACACCTTTTGGCATGTATTGTATAAAGTAACTGCAGCAACTGGAGAGACATCCGAAGTTTCTAACAAAGATCAAGGGACTCTAACACTTGCCTTACACAGACCGACTAAAGTCCCTGTCACTATACTCTGTATTATATAGACTTCTTAAGGGAGACTTTTGCCTGGCTTACAGAGCAACCTCTGACCCAAACCTAACAAACAGGCTGCACATTCATAAATCAAACAAGACTAGAGCTACCTGTTCCAGGGATATAATTATGGCCTGCGACATGAATATGATGTGCTGAATGGACAAATGTGTCTCCCAGGGACTGCCACATCTTTGGAATAGGCTGCCAATTCATGTGAAGCAGAGTACCTTTATGACACTGTTCAAAAGGATCATATATAAGTGGATGGGGTGCCAAAATCTTACCAGAGATATTGCCCACAACCCTCCTGAATATGGGCAGTCATTACTAAATACAGTCCCTTGGTATTGAGTAGAGTATGTCTGGTATTACATTGGGATGAACTGGCTAGGCTTGAAATGACCTTTGGGTTGATAGCCTAGCAACCTTCAATTATCCCACATACCAAAGTTATTCTAGTTCTAGGGCAATGATAATTATGAAAACTGGGGCATGAATGGCTAGGCTTAAAAAGGTTCTTTGGCCATTAGCTAACTAAGTTCTTATGGTCGCATGAAACTGTTTTCCTCAGAAAGCTGTGAAACAAAAACATGTTGGAATCCAGGTGGGAATACATACAATAACCAAAAGTGGTTATAGAGGAATGTAGGAAAAGGTAGGAAACTGATTAGCAAACAGCTTCTCTTTAGAAAAGATACACCTTAATCAAAGTTTCATTTTTCTGACCTTGTTATATCTACCAGCAGGGAAAATTACTACTAAGAGTCTACATATGTTATGTACTGCCTGAGCAACATAAAATAAAAATAAATACATAAATAATAAAAATGTATTACATAGGTCAGCTGTAGTTAATAATACATTTTTTCAGCCAGTTTAAGTCGAAATCACTTTCTCACATATTCATACCCAAATTTGTCTAAGCATCAGCCTGAACTTTAGCAAGTAATCTCATTAAATGTGAGTGAACAATCACAAGTGATGATCTTTAAATGTGTGCAAACTGGTCCATGTACAACACAAATGCAAGCTATTAGCACATCATTTTAGCCTTTATCTACAATCACCACAAAATTACAACACAGAAAGTACAGACAGTGGGGGGGGGGGGTTCACAGCTGGGTTTCTGTGAAGATACTGAATACCATTTGTAACCCTCCTCCATCTCGTTATTGAAGCCTTGCTACTAAATATTTAATTTATTTATGTGTGTGTGTATGTACATGCGTATGTATGTATGTGTATACATATTTATTTAATTTAATGAAAGCAAAATGTAATCGATGTTTAGGCATAAACCATAAAGCATACACATGCACACAAGCATCTCTAAGCTCTTCTAAATTTGCAGGATCACATCTAATTTGTTCTCAAACTTTTGTACCACCCCTTGTAAATTTAGAAATTTTGAGCTAATAGCACCAGTAAGATTACCTAATAAGAAAGTTTTCCCTAATAAAAGTGTTTCTTTGTCCATAATTCCAAGGTAAAAGTTGAAAGGCATGACACAAATATACACAGGCAGATTGTGCTAACACATATGCATCTGTTTACCACATTAGAGGAGTGGGCCAATTTTTCACTTTTTTTCAGGCTCTAGCTTCTTACAGAAAAGGTGACAATATTGCCACTCTAGAGTCCATTTTACATTAGACTTCCACCACCCTCCCTCAGGAGACAATTATCCTGGGGGACTTCAACATTGATTGGCCCTCTATCACAACACCCCCTCGAAGTACCACTTAAACCTATTTAACTTCACACAGCTTATCCAAACCCCCACCCATATAGATAAATCCACTAAAAGGAAATCCATATTAGATTGGATCTTAACCAAAAAGCCTTCATCTGCCAATATATCTGGTATGTTACCCGACTCCCTAAGTGATCACCTACCCACATAAATACTAAGACAGCACACAAAACCCATAAACCCCCCCATCCTACTTTCTATCTGCAGTTCAAAATATTTCGTACTAGACCAATTCATCAACAACTTAAAAAAAAAAATTGGTCACCTCTTAAAACTGTACCATTAGAGGAAGCGGTGTATGCCCAGCTATGTCATTACTTGTAAAATAATCAAATAACCGTGACTTCACATGAAACCTGTCTGCTTAATTTATTTTGTAAAATAAATGAAATCACAGTTTCACATGGAATGTGTCTGTTTATGTATGTGTATGTATGTATGTATGTATGTATGTATGTATCTATGTGGGCATGCAACTTAAAATTGTACTGGCTAGTTCTACTTAGAAAAAAAAATGCCTGAATAGTTACTAGGAATATACATCCAAAAATATTCCTTTCTTGAGGATCTGTGGCATTTTGGTTACAACTGAAAGCATACCTCTCAAACTGTGAGTATAGAGAGAAAAGTCTTGACAGAAATATTTAATTGGCAGAAGTACCGTATTTACCCCAAAATAAGTCCAGGTCTTATACTCTTTCCCCTGCCTAAATACACATGAGGGCTTATTATCAGGGGATGCCTTATTTACCCCTCCCATACAACAATATACATTAACTCATTTATTCATCTACAAAAGTCGACATTTATTCATGTACATAAATTGACACTTATTTGGTACTTAACAGTTGTGTGAGAATTCTACATAAACAGTGCAGCAAACATTTCAACTTCAGAATATCTACACCTTGGCTTTCACAGTGCAATATTTCATGCGTAACAGAAAGTGCAGAAAAATCTCAGTACATGTGTATTGGAGTAAGGGCATAAAACTGAAAGCAGAAGGAATCCATTCTGTTGCCTCGATAACAGAAACGTTATTCAAATACAGTCATGTCATCTTCATCTGGAGCACTGCCATAAGTCTCCAACCCCTGAATTCCGGCCTGGATTTCTTGCGACTCCACTTCCTGTAGAACCATTGGCCCTAATCTGTCATGCCTAGCAGTAGAGCTCTCCTTAAATTAGCACTGCTTGTGCAAGTAGCCTGCTCGTAGTGTAGTGGCAACACAACTGTCAATGATTTTATCCCATGAATTTTTCAGCCAACTCATGACCTCTTGCAGGCTAGGCTTCACAAAGTTTCCATGCTGATTTATCTCCATTAAATTTTCAATGTTGTTACTGACTTCCATGTGCAAATGGTCCTTGAATGGCTTGTTTATTGCAATATCAAGAGTCTGGAGATAGGCAGTCATTCCTGCGGGAATCATTATTTGATCTATTCTTCTCTGTGCAAGGAAGTTCTTCATGTCTTTAGAGCGGTGAGTGCTGGCTGAATCCCAGACTAGCAGGCCTCTTTTGCCACCTCTTAAAACAAGTGGCAGCATTACATCGACCCACTTCCTTATAACTGCTTGTGTGCACCAGGCTTTTTCGGTTTCACGAATGTAAATCCCTGAAACACATTCAATCTCATCTTTCTTGCCCTTACTAAAGATTAGAGGTAGGGTTTTCTTTCCATCTAGATCAATTGCCAAAATACAGGTAACACCTGCACTCTCGTAACCAGTGGAGGGAATGTAGATTGACGGAGCACCCCTCTGATCAAGTGTTGTTTGAGATCCTTGGTCCATAAACACTGCAGTTTCATCCATAGCAATCATGTTGGAGAGTTGGTATTTAGAAAAGTCAATACCATCAACAAAGGACTTGAATGCAAGTGCATGTTTAATAACTTCAGTATCTTTCAGCTTGGACAGTGTTGTTGATCTTCTTAAAGATAGTTCATATCGCTGAAGGAAGCCATCCAGCCAATGTTGTGATGCTTTGAATCTTTCTGGGGATATTTCTAACTGTGGTGCCATTGCAAGGGCGAATGCTTGAACATCTGCCCTGCGCACAACCAAAGCCTTTGCTCTCCTGTTAGCAATCCATTCACAGATGATGTCTTCCAGCTCAGGAAATAATGGTTGCCGACCTGATCTACACTTGCACTTCTTAGCATTTCCTACGTCGGCCTGTTGACTGAGGTAATCATATGCTGCACACCATTTTTGGACCATTCGGATATCTAACCTCTTCTCTTTGCAGAAAGCCATCAGATTCTTTCCCCGGGAGTCCTCCATGATTCCTTTCTTGTACTCGACAGAATAGCTTTTTGGACTCATCCTGTCCACGGGGGGGTTAATTGAAGACTTGTGAGACTGGAGTGGCGGTAAAAAAATGGTGACAATTAGAAGACACAACCACAGCCGTTCATTATCATGCATGTGCAGTTTACGTGCATTGTCTGTACATTGACCAAAGTACACCTACCAGTGTTTATGGGCCAAAGATCTCAACCTTCAAGTTTATAATTAAACACGTCCATCGTGTGCTGTTGATCTTAAATGTGGCTTATTTTTGGGGTAGGGCTTATATCATGACCACCCTGGAAAATCATGTTAGGCCTTATTCTCTGGTTAGGTCTTATTTAGGAAGAAAGACGGTAGTTACCAAAGTCCAAGATAAAAGAGCAGTGAATAGTACCTTTACTCAAAAGTGTTAACAAGAACAGTAAGGTATAAGCAGAAGACAGAATCCACATGGATCTCAGATAATCAGTTACTCCCCAGGAGATACCTCTGTCATTTAATTTCCAACTGGCGGGTGGCACAGTGGTGCAGCATTATGTTGTCGCCTCACAGCAAGAGGTTCTCTGGTTCGATTATCAGCTGGGGTGCCTTCTGTGCGGAGTTTGCATGTTCTCCCTGAGTTTGCGTGGGGTTCCTCCGGGTACTCCGGTTTCCTCCCACATTCTAAAGACATGCGTCTGGAGCATTTCTCCCCGGGTCTCCACTGAAAACAGGCTCTGTGGAACCTAGTTGGACTTTCCCGGTCAACAAAATGTTAAGTAATTAAGTAAGTAAGTAAGTAAACTAACACTAAAGAACAGGTCCTCACCACTCTCTCCACATCTAAAAAAACACTGCATCACTGGGTCAGGCCTTAGTAAAATTCATGGATGCCTTCTACATAGCTTAAAACATGACCTGTCAGGCCCACTAGAATCTCTGTTCACCCACAGCCTCCAGACAGGCTTTGTTTCTATGGAATGGAGGACTGCAACTGTCATCCTATTACACAAAGGTGGACCACCAACAGACCCAGGGAACTACAGACCCAAAAGTTTGTCTAATCCTACATCCGTGGACATGCTTAAAATGATCATGTACCTAAATGAATGCAGACATAGGAAATCTTAAGAAAAACTGGACCTATCCTTGTTTGGTTTTGTCAAGGGCAGTTAAGGCCTACCAAACCTGGTGAACTTCTTCAAGAAGGTCGCTATAACCATGGATGAGGGCAAAATAGTGCATACTCCCTACCTCAACCTGGCACATTAATTTGACATGATACCTCACTTGGGTATTTCAGAGAACCTCACTAATGTAGACACAAATCCCCATGTCACCCAATGGATAGCCAAATGGCTCACATATAGGACACAAAGTTAACGTGGGAGAATCTACCTCCACCAATAGGCGTGTTACAACTGGTGCCTCACGGGGCTCATACTGGGGCCCCTTCTGTTTGGAATATACTTCTCTGAAGTCAAGGCAAATGTAGAGGGCCTTTGGCTGACCAGATTGGCTGATGACTGCAAGCTGGGTACAATCAGTGAATCCCTCATGGATGTAGATACCCTTGAGGAGGTTCTAACAGACAAATAACTGGTGCCAAACCATGGCCTAAAACTCATTAATTATCATAAAAATGCATTATTATACCTTTTGGGAAAATAATCACCCCTGCAAATTACAACATTCATAACTCTCTCAAGATTAGAGAGTCCCAGTGATAAGGGACTTGGGAACTCTTATTGACAGTAATCTGAACTTTGACCAGCATGTGCCATGGTGGTGAGAAAATCCTTCTATCTGGTACAATAAGCAAGGGCAAGGCATCCAGATCTAAGATCATAGCCCCACTATACTCAGCTTGCTCTCATTAGACCAATAATTGAGTACAATGCACCCTTCATCATGTACCTAACCAGGCATTGCCAGCAGCTACAGTGGCAACACAAGTTCCTCACTAAAAGAATACAGGATGTAAATAATATGTCCTATGTGGACCACATCAAGGCCCTGTCCCTGTACTGAGTCTCCTACACACTACTGTGAGGTGATCTATATCTACCCTATAAGGCTTTCATCCATCCAGTCCTTATTAATCTGCTATACATTCAGAAAGCAAACAGCATTCAAATTACCTGACCTAAGGAGCTAAACCTTGTCTGTGATAAGCAAAACATGTTGGAGGAACCAATGTGTCTCACAGATTACCCTTCTCTGGAATAGACTCCCCATTCATGTGAAACAGCACTCTTGTCTAATCCTATTCAAATGCAATTTGGACCAATAGATGGGAAATTGTAAATTCATCCCTGGCTTGTCACTTGTGGCCTTTATGAACAGGAGCAGCTTGTAGATACCCTATGGTACAGGTACAGACTGGACAGCTCTAAAGAGTTACTCCAAGTTCAGATTACTGTGAGTAAGACCACCATTCTAATCAAAGCTAGTTATAGATTCTCCTCCATGAATCATGATGTGCTCAAGGTCTTCTTGACCAAACTAGGGTCAATCCAAATACAGCCAAACACTCTGATCAAGGGGGATTTTGGTTATACCACCAATATCTGGGAAAATCTACTCCAGCCCTAACTCACTTGCGCAAAAGCTCCTTGACTTTGTTAACTCAAATGCCCTGGAAGAGATTGTTCAAAACCCAACAAGAGGAACAAACATACTACATCTGGTCCTCACTAACATGACAAACAGATACACCACTAAAACCGTCGGACCCTCATTAGTTAAATCTGACCACAAATCAGTCTCCTTCAAACTGGCACTAGCAGCAGAACAAACAAAGGGCAAAGTCAGACTAAAAGCTTCACCAAGGCAAAGTATACTGTCCCAGGGGAAGGTATACATGCATTCCAAGCACCACCCCCAGCTATATGTGGCAACTACACCAAAGCTTACTCTGAAGCCCTCTACAATCACTTGTATAAGTGTATAGACTAGGCTGTTCCAGACAGAATCAAAGCTAGAGCCCCAAGAAAAAAACAAGCCACCCTGGTGGATATCCAGCATCAACAACTTTGCAACAAATGCAAAAATTGCTTTCTAAGAAAACTAAGGCGAGGCCCAGGAAAATACATGTCAAATTCTCTTTGGATAACTGAGAGAAACTTAGCAGTCACATCCAAATATAACCATTAGGCCTTTTGCAGCTATGTACGTAGCCTAAAAGGTAAACCCCAGAGTGTGTCAAGCTAGTGACTAATGGTATTACACACACTGATCCTGCAGTGATAGCAAACCTGCTACCGGACAGATTTGGTGAAAATTTCACTCCTTTATCCCCTCCAAACCTATCACAAACCTTGCCGCCAACTGTCCCCACCCTACATATCTGAACAGCATGTCATTAAAGCCTTGTCTAAGGCAATAAACACAGCATCTATGGCACAAGACAGCATCCCAGGCTGTCTTTTAAACAAACTAAAACATGAACTACCATCACCATTAACTACCCTATTTAATCACAGCCTAACCACAGGCTTTGTTTTTGTGGACTGGAGAGCAATGACAGTTATTTCCCTACACAAAGATGGCTTAGCAACAGACCCAGGGAATTATAGACCCGTAAGTCTGACCAGCTTCATCTGTAAGGACATGGAATGTATGTATCATCATGGACCTCATAAATAAAGACATAAGGGACTGCCAAACACTGGATCCAACCCAGTTCAGCTTTGTCAAGGACAGGTCATGCCGGTTCAACCTGGTGGATTTCTTCAAACATGTGACCAGGGCCACTGACATGGGCAAATATGTGCACACAGCATCCCTCTACTTGGCAAAAGCCTTTGACACAATCCCACACTCAGGCATTACCAATAAACCTATCAAACTGAATTTAAACCCCCTTTTTTGTAAGATGGGTGGCCAGCTGCCTCACAGACCAGACAAACACTATCAAAGTGGGTGACTCTACATGAATCAACAGACCTTTCACCAGCTTAGTGCCACAAGGGTCAGTGCTGGGCCCCCTACTGCTTGGTATATACTTCTCAGAAGTTCAGGCCAAAACTAAGGGGCTGTGGCAGACCAAGTTTGTGTTTGACTGTAAACTGGGTGCAAATATTAAATCCTCAAATGATGTCAATGTACTTTAGGAGGGTCTTATGCAGACCAATGACAGTTGTGTTAGTCACAGTCTCAAGCTGAATGCAAAGAAATACATCATAATTTCCTTCAGTAACAATGTCCCTTCACACTATGATGGCATACTTGCTTTGGGACAGTAATCAAGGAGGCTCATTCCCTACCACTAGCACCAGTGAGTGATAGCCACTAAGAGCAAGGATAATTACACACAGTATTGCCAAACACAGCACTCCACAGTAAACACAACTTCCCTTAACAGCACACAGGGAACAGACTCCAGCTCTGGGGTTGGACTCTCTTTCTTTCTCCAGACCATTAACAACTCCACCTTGAAAAGTTGGAGCACCATGTTCCTGGTCCCAATAGCTGACACACACACACACACACACACACACACACACACACACACACACACACACACACACACACACACACACACACACACACACAAGGATGGCATAGATTTACCAACTGTGACCCCTTCTGCCCAAACTTCTAGGGTAACTGCTGCCACCAGTCAGCTACGCAAAGGCTCTTATAAGGGTGTCCAATTAAACTGTGTACAGTTAATGCTAATGGCAGAGTGCAACCAAAGCAGCAAGGCTATCAGGGAGTGGCCACAGTGTCACTAAAATAAACATAAGGACTCTCAAGCTGTTAAAATATTCTCTAAAAGACCAACCACAACAAAAGGTAATACAAATATTTAATAATAAATAATAAACACAGAAAAGATAAGAAAAATAACACAGTTGGATAGGTCTCAGAAACAGAAAACAATGCTCAACTAATCTTACTATATTTCCTGAATAAGCTAAAGATTTACTGTTCCCTGACTACTCACTAAAGCAAGGCAAGAGGAAAATGGCTGAGATGATTACTCCAAAGGCAAGATGAAGTGTCTCTCCCTCTGTGAATGGCTGAGATGTCTCGCTGTGAATGTCTGAGCTAACTCTCCGAGAATGTGTGAGATATCTGTGAGAGATCATTTCCTATCATGGAATCAACTAGAAAACTGATACAAACCTCTAACTCCATTGATCCCTCTAATACTCTCATTCCTTCTCATCTTAGTGACTCCTCCTCACTGAAACCAATTCCTGCAAACTACATTAAATACCTTCTCCTCAAACTAAAACCTTGCTCTCCATCTGCTGGCAACCTACCTCCACTCTACCTTAGGGCAGCTGCTCACTCTATTGCTTATCCCATTTTCATACACATTAAGAGTTCTATGAGTGAATCCACTGTTCACGCACTATGGAAGCGATTCTATACTATTCTCCTTCACAAGGGTAGATACCCTACTGACCTATAGCAATACTGTGTACTCTAAGATCCTTGAGAAGTGTGTACATAAACAAATCCTTGACTATCTTATCAACCAAAACCTACTCTTCCCCACACAACATGGCTTCCAACCACACCACAGCATGACAACAGCCCTCATTTCTTTCATAAACTCAATTGCCCAGGCAAGAGATAATACCAAACTTGTCTCCTGTCTCGTTCTTCATCTCTCCAAAGCTTTTAATACTGTGTCTCACCCTATTCTTCCCTCTAAACTCTCTCATTTCAGTTTTTTCTCCTACCATTTCCTGATTTCAAAGCTACCTCTCTAATAGACAACAAGCTGTTAAATGGCTCTCCTCCCACTCCCCCTTTCTCCACATCAAGATGGGTGTCCCTCAAGGATCTATACTTGGTCCCTTATGTTTCAACATTTTCATAAATCATCTCTATACTTCCTGCCTAGAATCATCTCTAATACAGAACGCAGATGACTCCACAGTCATCACTACTTTGGATACCCTCTCCGACCTACATACTCTTACACAACAATCTTTAAAATTCACTGAAACCTGGCCCTCAAATAACCAACTATTACTCAACCCCAAATACACTAAAATTTTACTTTTCCTCCCCAAATCAATGTATCAACACAAATCTACATTCTCCATTACATCCCTAAACAACATAATCATCAAGGCTGAAACTCATACCAAGCTTCTGGGTGCCATTATAGATGACCAGCTAAAGTCTGACCTGCATCAATTCCACTTTATCAAGAAAACATATCAAAACCTGGGTCTGTTGTGCAGAAACAAAATGTTCTTAACTTGAGTCACGCCAGACACTTGTCCATGCTTACGTCCTTCCTAACCTTCTCTACAGTTCTCAAATGCCAACTAACTTATGGTCTAATCTCCTCTATAAACTTGAATCTACCTACAATAAAGAAGCAAGACTTACATGTAACAACCCTCCAAATTCGCAGCACTGTCTTGCACTAATGCTCTTAAACTGGTTAGAATTCTCAACATCTTCAGCTTTCCAAACTTACCTTTCATTCCATTGTGCACAATCCCTCCTCCTGCCCTAAATTTTCCTCCTTAATCTCTGTGTACACCCCCTTCGTACTCTTAGAAGTTCTGACCAGTATTACATCTACAAAGACAAGAGCTCTTGGGGCCAACAATTGTACAGTTATTTTTCAGCTTTTTCATAAAAACAACTTCCCTTGTCACTTTGTCAAATAAACCAGACACACTTCTTCAAAAAAAGCTGCAAAACGCTATCGGGACATGTCATTGTAAATATCCTAAATGAACCTTACTCCCTTTTCTGTACTCCTACTGTCATTCTGTTCTTTACATGTTGTTAATAATTCTCTTTCATTTTTTCTATGAGCTTCTTAGCCCAGCTGTCCTTGTATTCTTGTCCACTATACTCCTTATCAAACCTCTGTACTACCTGTCTCATATCTTTTCTTCCCCCATTTATCTGCCTAACTCTGCATTTATTCCGACTATCCCTAACCTACCCATCTTATAAACTTACATACATGCCTAATACCAATTATAGCTCCTTCCTCCCCAAAATTACTTTCCATTAACAGCACTCTTTCCCAGCTCCCCTCCTTTATTTTCTATTACAGTATCCTTATACAGCCCACTATCTAACTCCTATTGTTAATACTTCTTGAACTTGTGATTAAAATCAATAATCACTGTTAAACTGGGATTGCACACAACAGGCTATTTCTGTAAGTCTACATACAGTTTTAAAGCCTTCTGCTTCTGTATCCTACCAGCCAGTATGATCTGTATGTTATTCTTGTTATATATTTTGCATGCATACTGTTTTTATGTAGTTTTGTATCATATCTTACTTATGTAATTGTTTTTCTGTGGAGCTTTTATCCCCAGGCCTCCACTGAAAAGGGGCTTTGGCTAAGTCAGACTGTCCCGTTTAACAAATGTCAAATAAATAAATAACTAAATAAATCAGTTTCCATGGTTACTGCTGCTCTGAGAGTTCTGAGCTATCCCTCACTACTATCTAGAGAAATCATTATGGAATTGTATCATCTTTTATCACCTGACTCTGATGGGTCTACTTCATGTTGTCAAAAGCCGACAATATCGAAGCTGATATTGTCGGCACCAAAACAGCAAAAGCAAAAAAAACATTGAACTTTTAAACGGAAATCTCCATAAGGGGAGATTTCTGTTTAGTTCAAATGTAGTGCAGTCTCGGAGTTGGTATATTTAAGTAGCGGGGTGTGTGTGGGGGTGGGGGGCTTGCCCCCCTGCAAAGAGTGTGTTTTGGGTTTGTTTGGATTTTATTTGTGTTTTTTGTTGCCATTCGATGTTAAGGCATTTCAACATTTTGGTGTCAATTATTATGTTGTCGAACATTTCATGTTCGACAACATAATATAGACGCACTGTGTTACAAGACACACCCAGAGCTTTCGTAAGATCTGATGCAGCACCTGAAAGGTATAAAACAATTTCAAAGTCAGCTGAACTTAGACTAGTTACACATAAGACTGTCTGGAATTCATGTACATCTCCTCTCTGTCCAGCCAGACCCACTGTTGATGCATGTTTAACACAAGCAACTTGACCAATACATTTTAACACAAACTTCTGCACAGATCAGTGTAAAACTCAAATGACATAACATTATTTACAAAACTCCAGCTAATTATGCTGGCATATGTTACACATAATTTTCCCTTCTGTCCCTGACACAGATGGCACTACCTCACATCATCACACACACTATCAAATTAACAGCAATACCCTACTTACCAATGAAGTGGTAAGGAATCTAGGATCACATGTAGATTGCAGCCTTAACTTTGACCACCATATGTCTACTGTAGTAAGGAAGGCTTTCTATACAGCACACATGATTAGTAAAGGCATAACCTATAGAGCAAAAGAGATTATAACCACTCTATACTTGTCACTGTTCAGGCCCATAATTGAGTATAATGGCTCTATTGGCATGTACCATACGAAGCACCTGCAGCAACTGGAGAAACTTCAGAGTTTTCTAACAGAGAAGATCAAGGGACTCCAGCAATTGCCTTACACAGACTGACTAAAGTCCCTGTCACTATACTCTGTATCATACAGATGTCTTAGCTGAGATTTATACCTGGCTTAAACAGAAAACTCCAACCCAAACCTAATAAACTTACTGCACATCTGCAAATCAAATAGGGCTAGAGCTAGCTGCTGCAGGGGCATAAATACGGTCTGCGACATGAACAGGAAGTGCTGGAGGAACAAATTTGTCTCATAGTAACTGCCACGTCTTTGGAGTAGGCTGCCAAGTTATGTGAAGCAGAGCACCTCTATGACACTGTTCAAAAGGAACCTGGATGGGGCTCCATATATTCTTACAGGAGCTGGTACCCACAGCCTTCCTTGACATGGGCAGTCATGACTAAATACAATCCCTGGGTATTCACTAGAGTATCTGTGGTATTACATTGGGATGAAATGTTGGCATTCTATTTGAGAAGCACCTCATGCTCAGTTCTGCGCAGATATGGGTGTGTCTGTAGTGATTGACAGGGAAAATGCACGTAGAAATGCCTGATTGGCAGGCATGCTAATTCACATGGTACTAAGGCTATCCAATGCACAGTTAACCAGTAAGCAAATCTTGAATGTAGTCTGTTTTTTTCAGGTGGGCAAGCCCCCCTGCACCTCCCACTTCTTTACATCGCTACCAAGTTTTTAAAACACATTCATCCAGTAAATGTTATAGTCTGTGCTGTACTAAGAACCTGTTTAGTGGTTTACGACACCATGGATTTTGTGATGGTCCTACAACACATGTAAATACTGTGCTGAACAGATTACCTCAGCCTGACTGAAATGTGAAATATGTCTAAAAAATGCTAAGAAAACAAACAAATACAAAAAAGCCACTCCTGTGCACCAACAGAATGCATTCATCAATATTCATTTCGAGAGAGAAATGAATATTCAGCAGATTCAATAGAATTGTTGGCCTGGAGGCATGATTAGGGTGGAATTTGGTACTGTGCATACTGCGAGGTACTTCTCTAATAGATTGTCGAAATGTCTAGGCTTGAAATGACCTTTAGGTCGATAGCCAATTAACCTCCAATGATCCCATATACCAAAGTTATTCTAGTTCTAGGGCAATGATAATTATGAAAATGGAGGCATGAATGGTTAGGCTTAAAAAGGAGGTTCTTTGGCCATTAGCTAAGTAACTTCTTATGATCGTATCAGGGTTTACTACAAGGAGTTGAAAATGCATGAAATTGTTTTCCTCAGAAAGCTGTGAAACAAAAACAAGTTGGAATCCAGGAATACATATAATAACTGAAATATGTGATAGTGGAATATGGAAAAAAGGAAGGAAACCAATTCGCAATGAGCTTCTCACACCATAATCAAAGTTTCATTTTTCTGATCTTGTTATCTCTACCAGCATAGAAAACTGCTAATAGGAGTCTATGTATGTTATGTACTGCCCAAGTAACATAAAATAAACATAAATAAATAATAAAAATATATTAGTTA